>NC_135220.1:23187853-23347853 GCF_052324685.1 Brachyhypopomus gauderio | reverse complement strand
TTAGGGTTAGGACTTAGGGTTGTGGATAGATTTAGGATTAGGGTTATGGTTAGGGTTAGGATTTAGGGTTATGGGTTAGGATTAGGGGTTAGGGTTAGGATTTAGGGTTATGGGTTAGGATTTAGGCTTAGGAGTTAGGGTTAGGATTTATGGTTAAGGGTTAGGATTAGGGGTTAGGGTTAGGAGTTAGGGTTAGGATTGATGAATGGGGTTAGGAGTTAGGGTTAGGGTAACCTTAATATGGCACCTCTGTCATGTCTGAGCTTCTTCACATAAGGGCACAAGGACACAAGCATATTTGTCTGGCCAGTTTTTCAGGAAGAGACAACCCGATGGCCTCCATCTCTAGAAAGCCAAAGGCAAGATCTGAACATGGGGTAAGACAGAGGTGAAACAGAGATGAGAGCATGACAGCCACAACTCATGTGGCCACTGCCTGACAATGACAGGTAGCTGTTTCAACAATTACCCTGACTAGAGGATCCAGACAGACGTGTTGAAAAAACGACACTGAGAATCCCAGAATCAAATAGTAAATAGTACATAGTCGCTTTTGAAATGAAATTAAACAGGGCAAAGAAAAACAGCTTGTGTGGAATCCCATGACTGTGTTCTGTAGCCCAGAGAATGGGTTTGGGCCAGCAGCAGAGCTGTAGCCTTGGAACAGGCACCATAACAGAATGGCCCCGGTGTGAGCTACATGACAGGGAAATAAGCTGAACAAGCACCTCCATTACAAACCTGGCACAGTACACGCATGGACAACCACCTGCACACGCACATGTGCCACCGTATCAGGTTCTAATAACATAAACGCCACCAACACCGTAAACGAACACCACAATACACACACACGCACGAAACACGGCCACCTAATCTCCTCGGCCATGATCTCTCTGCACGGGAATCAGGGCTTGTTTGATCGTTTGGCTGATTTAAATCCAGTCATATGGAAACTCACTCCATCCATCGCCAGGACAGGAGTGAGACACAAGTGTGGAAAAAAAGAGTTTCTTTATTGTCCAAATTAAAAGAGCTCAGCAGTGAGCTGGCAAGAAATCACAAAACAACAGTAGAACATTCTGGCAATAAGACACAAGAGGCGCTTAAGAGCAGTAGCACATGCGGATGTTGTCTTTGGCAAGGCACTGGGGTGGGGCACCTGTGTTCTTAAATAGGGGAAGAAACAAGTAGCTATTAAGGTACACTGTGGTGTGTGTGTGTGTGTGGGTGTGTGCACATGAATGTTAAGGAAATTAAATCGTCTCACACACACACACACACACACACACACACACACACACACACACACACACACACACACACACACACACAATCATCTAGCCTTTGAACAATACAAGTAAGAGTGTTTTGCATTGCTGAATAATTTAAGTGCTGAAATGCAGCTCAAAAGAATAAGAAACAGTAGAAATTGTTCTGTCTAGTCTGTTCAGTCTGTCTCTGGGCCCTCCTTTCTGGGCCCTCTCTGCTAGCCTGGCTAAAGAAATAAATACATGTAATGCTGTTTCTTCTAAGTTTTGACTGGATCCTCAGGAGAAACCAGTCTAAAATTGTGAATCTGGACCTCCAGTCTGGAGTTAAGAAATGTGTTCTTCTCATACTACTCCCCATGTCTGCTGCCATAGCTTTCACAACCATTCACACACCGACGAGAAGTGGCAGCCAGTCACACAGCGTACTCTCCTATGGTAACCCCGACCACTGAGGGCCTGAATCACGTAGTGCAGGAAGGGGAGAGAGGACAACACCAAGGACAGAACACCACCCACCACTGGACTTACAGACACATTCATACACACTGTTTTTATTGGACAAGAAGAAACACACAAGGGGGGAAATGGAAGGAAACCAACACATACAGAGGGAGAACATGGAAACTCCACTCAGATAGAGACTTGGACCCAAGACCACAGTGCTGAAAGGAAACGTGCTAACCACCAAGCCACCATGTTGCCCAACTGAGAGTACACTAAGGCTATACTAAGACTACACACCTTCAAGGCAAGAATGCAGTTTCATGGTGCATTAAACCTTCAAAACAGGCACCTGCATGAGCCACTCTGAATGATTCTGTAACCTCATCCTTCCCCTGTTAGGGTTAGGGTTAGTTTTAGGGTTAGGGTTAGGTTTAGGGTTAGCCCTAGCTTGCATCAAGCTAATATACTCATCTATAACTTCAGAGCCAGGGCCCTTCCCAAAAAAAAGCAACACCCACAAACTACCCAGGAATCTCCCAGTAAATGTCAGCAGCAGCAAGCATGTTGACACTGGAGCATCTGTACCTGTGGATGTTAATCATGCAACTGTTAAATACTGTAAGTTCCCAGAAACACACAGACACCAGGATCCAAACATGAGAAATTCAACAACAGCACACTGGCAATGAAAACTTCACTTGTGGGATTGCATATTAGGCAGGTACTTAAGACGAGTAGGTATTCCATATATGCGTAGTCGAGGCAGTCCAGGGCAGTCATCTAATCTGCCACTCCCCCTCTGAGCTCCCCACCACAATGCCTGACTGCACATTTTGAAGTTTTAATAAAAAAAAACGAAGTTTCAACAACACAGTGCAGATGTAGGAAGTTGTCCAGCTGAGGATTCGTAATGACATACACCATGAGAACAAAGGACGTAATTGGCTTGTGCCATTTTATTCATATGTAGACTCTAAATAATATTACTTCATTTCCCCTCGCATTACAGCTCTGTGTTCTGGTCCTTCGGGTCAACCTGGAATAAAAATGGACATTATCTACAACAAAAACTGAGGAGCAGCATATTAATAAGGTTTAGGTTTACTAAATGTTATACTAGGTTATACTAAATGTTATACTAGGTTATACTCAATGTTATACTAGGTTATACTCAATGGTATACCTAGTTGTACTATGTGTTATTATATGTTATACTAAGTGTTATATTATGTTGAATTAAATGTTATACTAATCTATAATAAACAAAACCATTCAGAACTTGACACGACGCTACGGTGACACAGCATGTTTACTTAAGAGGATATGAGGTTGCTATGTTTTTTATTTAAATTCACCATTTACAATTCATATTCCACAGGCATGCCAAAATCTAAAAAAAAAGGATCAGGTGTTTGCTACCATCACCTAGCTGCTCATGTTCTGAAAGTTTAACTATTTTGACTATAGTCAGGAGCTGGCATGATTACTATAACATTACAGTGCTTTTAGGAATTTGGGACCATAATATACATAATGAAAGTTAAGACGCCGTAGGGAACAGTGAGCTCCTGGCCTCATAAAATAAAGAGATTCAACAATGAAAAAGCAATCAAATATGAAAGCAATTAATCAAAGTAATGCATTCTTCACAATATGTGATTCATGTCTTCATATCAGCAATAACTATCCTTAACAGCACAGATGAAAGCAGAGATAGTCAGGAAGGAAGGGAGAGTGAGAGAGAGACAGACAGAGAGAGGAGAGAGACAGACAGAGAGAGGGAGAGTGAGAGAGGAGAGATTTCAGGCTCTAATGAGACATGATGTGATAAAAGTCTCATCAAATGGGAGCTTCAATCTCAGCAGGTATTCTGTCAGAATAAAGAAGAATTCTCCCTGTTTCTGTTTCTCTCTCTCTGTTTCTCTCTCTCTCTCCCTTTTCCTCTCTCATGCCCATTTTAGATGGCGTGCTGCACCTTGCCTGAATTCCCCACCCCATCAACTCAACTGGCAACAGGAAAACTTACAATATTTATTTTAAAATAGAGTGAATAACATGTTATGAACCTTGAAAAATATATCAGAAGCTAAAATAATGGTGCAACTCCCTACGGATGAGCTCTTGTATGACTGTGATCATAGAAAATGTAGCTAAAGCGCCCAGATAACCAAAGCACCACTGTGCAACCAACCAAACTCTTTCCTGCACACTGTGCATCCACAGGAAATCAGACTTGTGCTGGAAATGGTTGATGGTTCTGCCTGAGCCCAGTTGCTCCATGCTTTAGAAGCACTGTCCCTAACCTGCCTTAGAGAAAGAAAAGAAAAAGATATCCAATATGCCATTCTGAAGAAAGGAGCTTCTTTAATAATTTCTCTTGGGTTAGGATTAGGGTACAGGTTAGGGTTAGGGTAACAGTTATGGTTAGGGTTAGGGTAAGGGTTCTTTAATCATCTCTTCTGTGATCTCTCTTACTGCTATAGCTCTAACTCACCAACTGACAACGACGTTAAATGGAGTGGAAGTCTATGTATAATTTCTCGACCAGAACAGTCTCATATTAACTCAGTTACTAATTTAATTACTAACTCTATTATTAACTGACTGAGTTTATGTGATGTGTCTTAGCTGTCAGAACAGAATGATGGTGGTACAGCTATATATATATATATATATATATATATATATATATATATATATATATATATATATATATATATATCTTAAGTGAATTCCATGCAAACTGTTCATGTATAAAATATGTAACAGCTCATATAAAATTGGCTCCTCATGTTCCCACTGACACAGTGAGAAGCTTTTAGGGTCTATACAGCAATTTCTGCTCTATCAGGAGTGAGTATCATAAGTTGTGAAGGACATTTGCATACAGAAGATGAAGAAAGCTCAAGCCTGCTGTCAAATGGTCTACAAGCTCAGTTCCCATATGACAGTTTTCTCCTGACTTTACATTCACACCTTGCCTTCGTGCTTTGCACTTACGTATCTGGATGCAGTCTCAGAGTTGTGTGTGTGTGTGTGTGTGTGTGTGTGTGTGTGTGTGTGTGGGCAGGCAGGGGGGTGCGGTGGGCAAGGTACATATGGGGGGATGAAGGAAGCAGCAGGCTCCAAACATTAAAGTGAATTTTAACAAGGTATGACGACTGGCTGGTGGCACAGAGGAAAGATGCCAGTCCTGAGTGCTGGTCCTCAACACTGCTATCTCACCGTGCTTCCACCAGCTCTGGCCAATTAGCAGCTCTCTGTCCATCAGACCCAGTGACAGGCCCACGTCACACTGCCCTCCATCCTCTAATCCATATGAACATTAATAAACAGGAGGGCCCGCGGCAGGCCGTGGCAGCTGGAGCTAGTCACTTACACCCAGGGTGTGCTGCACTTTCTATGGAGATGACGTGTCCTGCAGTGCCAGATATTAAGCAAAAGCCCTTTGGCAGCGCTGTGACTTCAGAATAAATCAAACACTAAAGCAAGCCAAGGTGGCTATTAATGTCCTGGGATATTTATACTCAAATGGGTCTAATGCATATTCCTAGAGAGAGTCCTCTACCGATGTTTCAAAGCACTGACAGGAATTGCGATGTGTGGCTTGGTTTGTTACTGTATTTACTCTCCTAGTTTTATCTGCAACCAATGACAGAAACAGGTGCAGGCAAATGTTTAATGTATGCAAAACTTAACATCTGACTCTAAATTGTAATGAGCACATTTATTAAAGTAAATGTGCAGATCAGACTGAATGCGTTTGAAATTGGTGCTGGTGTCGTTTGGCTCCGCCTCTACCTTGTCAGTCTAGTCTCAGTGTTTGTTCCCTCCTTGTTGCCTGTAACTCCGCCCCTCATTAGTATTCCCAGGTGTGTCTTGTTGGTTTTCCTTGGCGTGTCGTGTATTTACACCCTGGTTTCCATGTAGTCTGTGCTGTACATTGTTTTGTGTCACAGTCCTGTTGTTTGTGCCCGTAAGTCTTTCCGCTGTCTATTTGGTTTAGTCTTTGTAATATAACAATGTGTAGCTCTTTAATGGATTTGACCTTAGCCCGCATATACAACCCTGATTTTGCCCTTCATTAAACCTCGCTCTGCTCAGTGTCTGCGTCCGCCCGCCAAACACTCCATGATACCTCAGGCGATACAGTTGGCCATCTATAGTAATATAGTTGGTTCTTTCATTAAAATAGTCAGTATAGTGAGTAAGCGTAAACCTTATGTAATACATTATATGGTAACATACAATTTATTAATATAACACAAACCAATTGATTACATATTGGATATTGATTAGAATAAAATCAAACTAAACCAAACTAAAAATAAAATAAAGCACAAATAACCCTAACAGATCACTACTTGCCCCGTCACCACTCTCAGCTCCAGACCTGCTCTCCTCCAAACATCTTCTACCTCATTACGCCCAGACTTCCTTCAGTTTTACCTTCATCAGGAACACAGTGTGCTACCACTGATCAATCAAAAATGACTACACACTGGTATCAACCCCACCATAGGACAACAGCCACACAGAACAGTTCCCATGGGGACAACATCTATTTTCATATGCTCTGGTCTTTTGCAGAACATGCATTATCTTCAGATTTCAGAAATTACAAGTATCTGCAAGTTGGCAAAAGGATGCCGTAGCCAGCAGTCAAAAGACAACACGTAGACAACACGTATATAGACAGATAAACATCCCTCAGGTGGGCAACTCCTTAATGGGCCCTGCCCACTCGAGGAACAGACAACGCAAACAACAGGAGAACATGGATACTGCCGCTGCTGACGGAGGTGGCCGGCAGGGGCCTCCATACTGTGACACAGAGTAAACAGATCACTTAACAAATTTAAAGACAATCTCGCAAAAAATTAAATAAAAAAAAAATACATGAACACTGTGTTGAACAGATTAACACATTAATACAGACAAAATATTTAGTATTTACAAATTAATATCCCTACAGTATTTACATCTAAAATATGTAATGGGAGTACATTTATGTTATGAAATATTATGTAAAAAACAAACAGTGACTCAACAAATAAACACTACTGTCTAAAATAAACAAAACCATATAACATTTGTTTTGCTATTAACTTAGAATGCTTAATAATCAACATTTAAGTGATTCCTTTACATGAATAAACGAGTATAAGTTATGGCTTATGTGTGTTGCCACTGTGTTGTATTGGCTCAATCAGTGGCGCAAAAAGGGGGTATGCAGCGTATGCGACGCATAGGGGCGCTGCACTAGAGGGGGCGCCAGATCGATGCCAGAAAATTATTTGCCGAGTTGGTGGGGGGTGGGGGGTGGAGTGCGGGGGGGGGGGGGGGGGGGCGCTGATAGTATGTTTGCATACACCTCAGAAAGCATGTAGTTGCAACCCTGGGCTCAATAATGTGTGTGCCACATACGTGTGACACCAGAGCAAGAAATTAAGCTTTAGTTAATCGTGGTAGAACATTTAGAAAAGCCTCTTCCTAAAACCAGGAGACCATAATGATGTGAAAGGGTTAGAGCTGCGAGCTAACCCTAACCATAGAGTTTTATGCATAGATGTATTTGAGTTACATATCTGATCTACAATTTCAGAGAAAGAGCTCTCCTACATCTATAAGTAAGTGTGGACAATCTTTGCTAAAGGACCAGCTTTTGGGTCTTATTTTATGACAGGGAGAGCAGAATTTTTCAAGTTCCAGTTTGCCTTGTGTACTCTGAGCAGAGATAACACATGTGTGGCCTTGTGCTGGTTCTACAGAGCCACCGTCAGGCTCCACCCCTGACTCCTCCCTCTGGAGGTTCTTTAATCATCTCTCTTGGGTTAGGGTTAGGGTCAGGGTAAAGGTTAGGGTGAGTCATGTCATGTGTTTTCATACAACTCTACAAACCAGACACAGTTTCCAATAGGCTCAAAAATACCAGAAAATGAATTAAACATATTTTCTGCATGTAATTCAAACAGTTCTGCATTTTTCTACTATATAACAGGGCTACAAACATGGAGGTCAAAGAGTCTTTAGTGCAGTCTTGTCTAACATCTGACGGGCTCATTGTGGTCTGCGAGATTATGTCTGAGCTCACTCCGCTGGCTATGGACACTACCCCTCTCCGTTAGCACTACTGTAAGGGCATTGCACATCTCCAGACAAAATGTCCTTAGCACTGATGAGCACTGACATCATTTGAGGGACACGTTGATGACCTTTTAGGTCACACACTATGTTGTAAACTCTTCAGCCATCTGTGAAATAACAGCTGCTGATACAAAAGTGCTTGTATTGGACCTCTATCAGTCTCGGCCAATAACAAGAGGTGGCACAAGGACTGACTGTGTGACCTGGGATGCCTGTGTGGACTGGGTGGATTGGGTTTCACCCCTGGACACTGCTGAAAAGAACCATTAGCATTAGCCAGAGGTGCTGGTAGGGGCAGTCTGCTGTCTGCAATGACCACTAAAAAGTGATCCTCATCAATGATGCCCCTCAGCACTGAGGAAGAGTGATTTTTGATTAGAATGTTGATGAGCAGAAATTGGACATTCCCCATTATTAGAGCGTTTCTCTGAAGCTGGAATGTTGCTCATACCAACTTAGTCTTCAACTTTGGAGACTGAATATCTGCGTAGTGAATACCTCACTCTGCCTTTGGAGAGTGGCTGTCTGCGTAGTGAATAATTCACTCTGCCTTTGGAGAGTGGCTGTCTGCCTATTGAGCACTCTGCTTCACCTAGGTTTGCCTTTCACATGTACCCCTGTTTGCAGATGCAGGCCACAGAGTTATCACATCTTCTCCAGTGTCATACCCACTAGTGCTCTTAAACTCTTATGGGACATTATGTTGCCAGTAGCTGATAAAGTATACGAAACATAGGCCTGCTGGAGAGAAGTTTGTTCTTGGTGAGAAATTTTCACTCCTCTGAAAAGAGCCAGTGTATGATGTACACGTTGCTAGCATCTAGGTTTGAGTCCTTGAGAACTACACAACTCAGGCTTCCTTTTACATTGGTCACTCAGGCCACCTCACCAAGTAGGATGTCCACGTACCATTATGTGTACAATTTAATAATGATTTACGCCAGCGGTCGGCAACCTTTGAGACATGGAGTGTCAACTTTAACATGTGTAGTCAATGAGTGTGCCACTCATTTTTGGGGGGTGTATGTGTGTATTATATCGCGATGGATCGCCAAGTATAAACGCCTCCGCCGAGCAGAGCGTTGAGGTGCAATTTCGATTGGAGTTAGATTTTTTATTATTAAATTTTTTTGCTGATGCTGGTCCAGCGTGTCGCGTGCCAGTGATTATGCCACGGCGTGCCAACGGTGGCACGCGTCACATATGCTGCCGACCCCTGATTTACGCTTTATGCAGAGGTCAGCCATTTGTATACAATTAAACATTTGCCTTAAACTGGAAAATATAGAGTAATCACTGTGGATGAAGGTTTAATGGGTTTGATGTGGGAGCAGCGGTAGCTCAGAAGTTAAGGTACTGGACTAGTAAGAGGAAGGTTGCTTGCTCAAAACCCACCAACATGAAGTCACATTTACATTTACATTTACGGCATTTAGCAGACGCTCTTATCCAGAGTGATTTACAAAGTGCTTTGCATCTGATCACAGAATTCATCCTAGGTCAGAATTCAAGATACCATTGAGTCAGACTACTACTAAACTAGAGGAGTCAGTCATTACCTAGTGTTTTGCAAGTTAAATGTTTAGCAAGAAGCACAAATAAACATAGACAGACATACAATTTAAGAACAACAGCAAGTGGTATCTGCCGAGTTATTGCTCTGTTAAGAACTCAACAAACAGGTGAGTCTTCAGTCTACGATTGAAGATAGCAATAGATTCTGCAGTCTGAGCAGCTAATGGAAGATCGTTCCACCATCTTGGAGCCAGGACAGAATAGTCTGGAGCTTTGTCTTCCATGAGACTTTAAGCATGGAGTTT
Source organism: Brachyhypopomus gauderio (assembly GCF_052324685.1). Taxonomy (NCBI): domain Eukaryota; kingdom Metazoa; phylum Chordata; class Actinopteri; order Gymnotiformes; family Hypopomidae; genus Brachyhypopomus; species Brachyhypopomus gauderio. The sequence continues at coordinate 23,338,168 of NC_135220.1, read as the reverse complement.
TGAGTCGAGCCAAGCTTGAAGTTCTGAATGCTCGCTGTACGGATCAGCCTTTGACCATGGACATCATGTAGGGAGGGGCTAGTTCATTTTTGGCTTTGTAAGCAAGCATCAAGGTTTTATATCTGATGCGTGCTGCTACTGGATGCCAGTGAAGAAAGCATAGCAGAGGAGTCACATGTGAGAACTTGGGGAGATTGAAGACCAGTCGTGCTGCAGCATTCTGAATTAGTTGTAGAGGTCTGATGACCCATAGAGGAAGACCTGCAAGTAGGGAATTGCAGTAGTCCACCAGGTCCATAACTCTCAAATGCTCAAATTGGACTTGGTCTCGATTGGAAATTGCTTTGGATTAACATATTTGCTGAAAGACACAATGTACAAGATTGAGAAATTGAGCTACAACAAAAACACCCCTCCCCCCATGTTCAATCATAAGTCATTATGCGCAAACTAGAAATATACTGGCGCAGGTTCATATTGGTAAATTCTCCATCTCCGTCAATGCGTATCAAAAAAAGTATAATTAATTCCTCTTAAACACTAGTTTGTGTACATATTAGTCTGAATGGTTCATAAAGTGTTTGCGATGTGTTTTGTAGCCGATGTGAATTGGTTTTGTAAGCTCATTACTAAGAGCATAAACACAATATGTGACGAGATGTTACACAACTTTGTTCCAAATAACTGCGTACATTAGACATTCATGACTGCCACATAAAACGTGTTAATGCACTATGAAAGAAAATGTTGGTTTGTCAAACTGAGATTAATGCTGTTTTATATCCCCTATCGAGAGGATGTCCGCCATGTTTTATACTCATATTGCACTGATTCTTATTATGGTTTTATGTTTTGTAAATTAAAACCCTACGCTATGTTTACTATGTATTTGATTTATATATTGCTTCATCTATTGGAGCATTTTGTTTTGCAAATGTAACCTGGCTGAGACTATGCTGGCAGCCTACAGTAATTTATTTTTACAGTCATTTCCAGTTAGAGTGCATTCCGTTGACGCAGCGATGTAAGCGTGCGTAAGCACTAGAATAAAACCGAATTGAACTATAATAGCTGTAAAGTTTATGTGATTATTATTTGCAGAAGTAAACTGGCGCTTGTTCATATCAGTATCTTCTCTACCTCCATCAATCCAAAGATCCACAATGCCTTACTTCCTGTTGTCACATTTGGCTCCGCCCCACCCCGCTCCACCCCACCCTTGCCTGTTTTATCATGCCTATGTCTGTCTATTCCCCAATGTGTTTCGTAGCCACGCCCCTAATCCTTGCCTCCCCAGCTGTTCCGTGTTAGTGTCTTTGCTGTGTGTATGTATATATATATATATATATATATATATATATATATATATATATATATATATATATATATATATATATATATATATATATATATATATATAGTGGTAGCCCTAAAGTTCACCCTTGGTGTTCATTGATCTAATATTGTCAGAAGTTGGAAATACTGTTTGAGATCTTGAGTACAGTTCATTGTTTCATCATACAGTTTAAATGATAAGGTTACAAATCCATGTTTGATAGTCTGTTTGTTTGTCCTGTCTTTGTCAGTCATTGCCTGATTCTTTGTTTCGTGTTCACTGTGTGGAAAATAAATTTCTTTTGAAATATGCTCTCTACGCGGCATCCTGCCTTAGCCTTGCTGTTACGTTGATTACTTAAGCAAAGAGCTGAGTCCACAGAAACAGGATTTATTAGCGATTAGTCAGTCAGTAAAACATTTGGGTAGCTATTTTAATGAGTCAGTGTAAATATTGTAAAAGACACTACTTGATTATTAATATAGATAGCTAGAGGAAGAGAGTGAGGGAGGGAGGGAGGGAGAAAAAGAAAGGAACAGGAAGAGAGACCAATGGAGAGATTTCCTTAAACATAACCTCACAGTCCACAAGATTTACACAAGTGATACTCCACCTCTCCTCTTCAAACTCTCTACCCCATCAGAGTCAGACTTCCTTCACTATTATCTTCATTAAGAACAGAGTTTGTCACCACAGGAAAACAGCCACACCTGGCCTACATTGTTAACATCCAGGCACCGGTCCACTAGCCACAGTTCCAGTGGACATGAAGTTCAACAATCTTTAGTCTTTAAAGGATCTTTATCACAAGTTTCATCAGAGATGAAACCACCATTGACAGATCAAACAGCAACACCTTGAACTAATGGCTACATTGTAAGCAGCAACTATGCTGCACTGTGCAACCAAACTGACAAATATCAACCATGCCTGGGTAATCCTGGGTAATCCTGGTTTGTGAAGGGCCAAGACTCAAGGCAGAGATTCATTTGCCACTTTGCATGTTCTGTGTGTAGTGCCTTCTAGTGCGATCAGTCAAATTCATCCAAAAGATTTCAAACAAAACAGATCCTCTGAAATGAACTTTACCTTAGAACATTTTGTAGATATAGAGACAATGTCACAAGCGATTTGTGTCCACAATGTGCATAGGACTTCTACCTAAACTTATAAATGTGCTGTCATATGCTGGCAGGCCCTTCTGAAGAAGTCCCAAAATGCAGAGTGTGAAAGCAGCACATAGACTCTATTGTGAGCCGGTTCAGTATGTCTGCCTGGACATGTTTAACAGATCTGAGGGCGTAGTGAGGACAGACCTTGATTTCACCCCCACTCTCTTCTGATTTATGAAAATATTGCAAGAAAACTGGAGCAAAAAACAGTGTGTGCCGAGTTTGGCCTCCACGGTTTATAGATGTCCCTATCACAGCTATTGCTCTTTTATGTTATCCCTGCAGGGTCAAATCCAAAGCACCGATCAGCGTCCCTTTCCCCTGTAGAGGTTCTTATGAATTTGATGTGGTTATGTTTCATGCCAAACCAAACAGAATTTATAGACTAAAACTCCGTACAACGCCTATCTGTTCCACTTTAAAATAAAATTGCATCTGTTAAACTGTAATATGGGTAATAAATGCAGTCAGATGTCCTTTGCGGGTGGACCACAGTAAGCAGGCTTCCATGATCACACATTTGGCAGAGCTTAGCCTGCAGCTTTGCCGGGCAGTGACAGGTAGGATGAATTCTCTCTAGAAAATGTGGACACAGAGAACACAACATAAAGCAGACATCTTATCCAGTAGGTCTTCTCCATGTTTGGTTCATGTTCTGGTCATGCATGCAAGCTCTTTTGTTCAGGAAGGTAGCCGTCGTGCTAACAGGACGTGCTGAGAACGAGAGGAAGAGGAGAAATGGGTTTAACGGTCTCCTTTTCTCATATATCTCCAGAATCTACTCAATAAATCTTACTGACTTTCTGAGTTCAATGCAACTGACAGTTACAAAATGAATCCATATATATATTTGGACTTGATGATTCTATCTCATTTTAGCTTGGGGTACTAATAATGTTTCTTTATTTTTTTCTTCAAGAAGCCAGTAACGGAGATGATACTGTACACATACACCCAGAGTGTTTGTGATGTTCTACTATCAGTGACTACTATCTACTAACACTTGGAATGGATGAGAGAGTCTGTGTCTTTGGCAAAAACCATCAGTGCAGAGCTCACCGTGTAAAACATTTGATAGGAATTGAGGTCTTTCAAAAGGTCATATATCAAGGGTTCAGCTTCATGATAAGCTACAGTTGTACATTTCAAACAGTCTATAAGAAGTGTAGACTTTGAAACAAACGAAGCACTGGCCAAGTTGCTGTGGCGCCCACTGAAGGCCCTTTTGATGCAGAAGGCTTGATGGTGCTGAAGCTGACACACATCCCTCTGCTAAAGTCATCTTTACTTTCTCTGCATGCAATAACCTTGACTGGAAGACTTGAGACTGAGGAGATCGGAGTGTATTTCTGGATTTATTTATTTTTTTTATGAAAGAAAGAGTTCTGAAGTTGTGAAGAATGTGCGCACAAAGCAGTGTTTTTTACTTTGTACGTGGTGTGTTGCTCCGTGATGTGCTGCCTGGGGGAGACTGCGCTGCTGTCGGGTTCCCGGGGTGTGTTCACAGTAGGGCGGCCTGGCAGGGCCCACATCTGCTGTCTGGGCTAGAAGGGTTGTGATTGGCTATTGCAAGGCCAGTTAGCAGGTGCCGTGTGACCTCAGGTGCCTGGTCCGTGTTACTTACGCTACCCCTGTAGTCACATAAGCAGCTCCTGAATGGTTCATAAACGTAAACTACGTATCTCCCGGACTGTCTATAAACGTGATCTACGCATCTCCTGGACGGCCCATAAACGTAAACTATGTATCTCCTGTGCAATCTTGTTCTGGTTATCTCAGATATTTGAAAGCTGCATGTTCGTGTGGGGATTTGCATATGCATGAGCTCTGAAAGTGTAGGACTGCTAATTCCTCGCAGCAGTTCCTGACTGCCTCTTTTAGTTGGCCCTCTTTTGAAGCAGTACACAAGCGTACATGGCCATGGAAATGGGATCTAGTGGTGGCTGTGGTAATGGGATCTAGTGGTGGCCATGGAAATGGGATCTAGTGGTGGCTGTGGTAATGGGATCTAGTGGTGACCGTGGTAATGGGTTCCAGTGGTGGCTGTGGTAATGGGATATAGTGGTGACCGTGGTAATGGGATCTAGTGGTGGCTGTGGTAATGGGATCTAGTCGTGGCCATGGTAATGGGATCCAGGAGTAAGGCAGCAGGAGGTAGATCACGATCACCGCTGAGATGTCCAATCACAGCTAGCCTTGCTTTGCTACGTTGGAAAGACTGGATTGGGCCTCAGGCATATCCTGCTGAGAGTCAGAGTGTGTGTTCAATAATGCTGACACCCATTTTGATCACCAACTTCAACAGTCTCCACTCTGAGGCAATGAAATATAATAAGAGCACCAACAACTATAGAATTTTGCAGTTAGTGAACAACAGGGTTTGGGTAATGGTTATTGAACAGCAGGGTTAGGGTTATGATTATTGAACAGCAGGGTTAGGGTAATTGTTATTGAACAACAGGGTTTGGGTTAGGGTAATGGTTATTGAACAACAGGGTTTGGGTAATGGTTATTGAACAGCAGGGTTTGGGTAATGGTTATTGAACAGCAGGGTTTGGGTTAGGGTTATGATTATTGAACAGCAGGGTTAGGGTAATGGTTATTGAACAGCAGGGTTAGGGTAATGGTTATTGAGCAGCAGGGTTAGGGTAATGGTTATTGAACAGCAGGGTTTGGGTTAGGGTAATGGTTATTGAACAGCAGGGTTTGGGTTAGGGTAATGGTTATTGAACAGCAGGGTTTGGGTTAGGGTAATGGTTATTGAACAGCAGGGTTTGGGTTAGGGTAATGGTTATTGAACAGCAGGGTTTGGGTTAGGGTTATGATTATTGAACAGCAGGGTTTGGGTTAGGGTAATGGTTATTGAACAGCAGGGTTTGGGTTAGGGTAATGGTTATTGAACAACAGGGTTAGGGTAATGGTTATTGAACAGCAGGGTTTGGGTTAGGGTTATGATTATTGAACAGCAGGGTTTGGGTTAGGGTAATGGTTATTGAACAGCAGGGTTTGGGTTAGGGTTATGATTATTGAGCAGCAGGGTTAGGTTTTGGGTTATTGAACAGCAGGATTGGGATTGTGATTGGGATTATTGAACAGCAGTGTTGGGGTTATTGAACAGCAGGGTTGGGGTTATTGAACAGCAGGGTTGGGATTATTGAACACCAGGGTTGGGGTTATTGAACAGCAGGGTTAAGGTTAGGGTTTGGGTTATTGAACAGCAGGGTCTGTTAACCTAATACATCTCATTCTTAACGGAAACAATATGGTGAATAACCAAAAAAAATGTAACAGTGAAATACATCCGTTGTCTGTTTTAGACTCTTGAGTTCACAACCAAGCACATGTGGCCAGCTCCGACCTACATTGACGTGGTGCTAGATCTCAGGATAAAAAAGCATCAGTTAACATCTCACTAACAGGCAATTCTGACCTATCCACCAGTTTACAGGAGATTCTGAAATTAAGTCCAGTATTTGTGAGATAAAGCCAGTGAGAACCTACCAATAAATATTGATTGTAACACTGCAAGAGTTTTTTGCTGAAGAGTGGAGTGTGTCTTGTGTAGGCTGAGCATTCTGGTTCATTATGTCTTTCAGGACTTTCTCTCCTTTCTTTTCACTGCATAATGATGAGCACGTTCCTCCACTAGAGGGAGCATTTTCATTATATCGCCTTCCTTACACTTAAATCTTTTTTTTTTTTTGCATTAATCAGTGTCCTTTCCTGAACATTTTTACTACATATAAAGAGATGTATTTTATTTGATGTCATCCTAATTAACCCAAAACAAAACATGTATTACAACTTTGTATCTGATACAGTATGTAGTATTTTGGTATGTTATATAGTATTCTTTCCAGAAGTAGTCATGTACAGGAGAGAGTAAGGGAGACTCCAGCTGGGACATAGCAACATTACTGTTTGTGTGTGCGTATGTATGTGTGTAAAGAATTGTGCTGTTCTACAAAGAACTGCAATGTTTTAATGAAGACCCACAGTACTTTTTGTCATCAGAGCAGCCCTGGAAATGCAATTATAGCTACATCTTTTGAACAATTTATCCTGTGGGAAATTGGAACTTTCTACTCCAAGAGGGCACTTACTATCATATTGAACAGCTGGGATCAGTCAGTGTGGGGAGAGCACGTCCTTTGGTCTGCTCATGAGGAAGACCATCCGGATGAAGATAAGTAGCATTCTGATTATATTATATGCTCCGGGGCCCGAGGGCTTTGTGCGTAGTCCTCTGTGTTCTTCCCTTCATCCTTTTTTAACATAGGCTTTGGTTACAAGCTTCTGTTACCATGTAAGCTTTGTGAAGCTTTTTGTTCATAATATGCCTTGGAAGATATTTTTAGGTTACATAAGAGGTAAAATGTATTTATTTCTTTAATTGCCTCATTAATTTGAATTATCTGTGTAAATGTGAGAGTGAACTTTACTTTTCACTTCCTGTTGAGTAAGAAGATTTGATTTAATCTATAATAAGCCATATATCATTGTTTGAGTCCTAGAAGTGTATATACTTACTAAGGAGTTATGGGTTTTCTGTGTTCTGTGCTATAATAAGTTTTGTACACGTGTGAATGTTATCAGTGAGTATACAGACGTGAGAGCTGCTGCTGTTTCACCCCCCACTCTCTCTCTCCCTTTCTTTCTCTCTCTCTCTCTCTCTCTCTCTCTCTCTCCCTCAGACACTGTTGCTTGATTCAAACTATCATGTCTTTAATAAAGGAAGCAAGCTCACATGATCCCCTATTGGGGGTTTGTATGGGACAAAACTGTTCTCATGTATCATACTGTTCTCATGTATCATTTGTGCACACAAACATCATTACAGCTATGCAGTAGGTGCACTTGATCATCACACACTGCTCATTATAGCATTACTACATTTAGTGCTGCTCCAGATCACAGGCAGTAAAGTCAGCTTGGTATTAATACAGTACAATCGATTAGTTTAAATGAAAAGACAGTGAAGTTGGAATTATTAGAATACAGATTCTATCTTGTTTTCCTGACTGTAAATCCTAACCCTAATCCTAAATCATGTGTAACCCTAGGGTTAGTGTTAGAGGACTGTGTGTTGACAGGGTTAGAGTTAGTGTTAGACAGTGTTGGGATTTACTCACTACTTGTTCAAAAAAGTAACTGAGTTAGTAACTGAATTACCCTATAATAAAAGTAGCTCGTTACCAGGGAAAGTAACTATTTGCATTACAGTAAAAAAAAGTATGCCAATGAATAAGGGTTTTTTGAAAAAGCAATTTTCACAGTCAGTTGAAATGAGTAGATCAGAAAGGTGTTTAACTTTTGATATTCATTGCACATCAACAGACCAGTGCAGGATAAAATCCTTTACAATCCCAAATCTTAAAAAAAAAAGTAAACAGTTACATTAAATAAATCAAATACCCAGTCTGGTAGACATTCAGGAACTTCCAAGTATTTTCTTAAATAATGTTTATATCGCCACATTGAAAATGATGGCGATATAATTTTTCTTTGGCTTGCTCCTGACTAGAGGTGGAAAGTAATTACATTTATTAGTGTAATTACACTAATTACATTTTCTCACATTACTGTAATTGAGTACTTTTTATGAGTAATTTGTAATTTTCTGAGTAGTTTTTGAAATATGTAATTTTTACTTTTACTTGAGTACATTTTGACCCAAGTAGTTTTACTTCACTACATTTGAACGCACTCACATTACTGAGTAAAAAAATATTGATGGTGAAAAATTAAATGCGGGCAGAAATTTAAACTTCTGAGTCCCAGAACTGAAGGCCAATTGCATGGCCTTGCCTTGCGCATTGTAACGTTTCAACCAGGAAAACACGGATCCAGATGCGGAGTACTGATGTTTTTATTTCTTGAATGAATACGGAGTACTCGCACAGGTGAATAACTCCGTGTGGTGTGTGCAGTGTGTGAGTGCGGTTGTCGTGGTCAGGACGGTCCGAGTTCACGCCGGGTAGACAGGTAGCTGGAGGTACAAAAGGGCTAGGCTGGAGACGAGGTCTGGAATGAGAGCAGAGGTCAAAACACAGGAGAGCAATCAGGAGATAACGCGGGAGGAGGAAGCTTAAATAGTGTGAAAGGGGAGGGGCGATGAGCGGCAGGTGAAACGCATCACACGGCGATCATGTGCTGTTCCTGACAGTACCCCCCCTCCGACGAGCGGCTCCAGCCGCAACAGACCGGTTAGAAGGGGGCCGGCCACGACGCCTGGGAGCAGGGAAGTGAGGATGAGCAGCGTGGAATTCGGCGAGAAGAGGGGGGTCCAACACATCCCGCGCGGGGATCCATGCACGTTCCTCAGGACCGTAGCCCTCCCACTCGATCAGATACTGAAGCCCACCCCGACGCCGACGGGACTCCAGAATGGCATGGATAAGGTAAGCAGGGCGCCCGTCGAGCTCCAGCGGTTCAGGTGGCTTGGCAAGAGACGGCGCCGCAGACATAGGACTGTAGAACACTGGTTTAAGCAGAGAAACGTGGAAAACCGGATGGACGCGATACTGAGGGGGCAGTTGAAGTTCATGCGAGACGGCGTTGACTCGCCACAGGACCTTGAATGGACCGACGTATTTAGGGCTGAGTTTCTTGCATCGTTGCCGCAGGTTCAAGTCTCGCGTGGACAGCCACACCCTCTGCCCCGGGTGGTAGACCAGTGTGGGTAACCGACGACGGTCTGCGTGGAGTCTCCGGGTGTGAAGAGCGCGTCGCAGGTGTACGTGGGCCTGTTCCCAAGTGCGCGCACTGTTCTCGAACCAGTTGTCCAGCGCCGGAATGTTTGACGGACTTTCGTCCCAGGGGAAGAAGGCCGGTTGATACCCGTACACACATTGAAAGGGGGTCATTTTGGTGGAGGAATGCATTAGCGAGTTCCGGGCATATTCTGCCCAAGGTAGGTATTTACTCCAGCCCGCCTGGGAAACGCAATATTGCCTCAAAAACATCCCTATCTCCTGATTTACCCGTTCCACTTCCCCGTTAGCCTGAGGATGGTAGCCGGAGGTGAGACTAACCGTGACCCCGAGCAGTTTGCAGAATTGTTTCCACAATTTTGACGTGAATTGGACACCCCTATCAGAAACAATATCCTCGGGCAACCCGAAGACTCGGAAAACGAAAGTGAAAACGGCCAGGGCGGTTTCCATGGCAGTGGGTAACTTGGGGAAAGGAATTAAGCGACACATCTTGGAGAACCTATCGACTACCACGAGAATGACAGTGTTGCCCTCGGACTTCGGTAAATCGGTGATGAAATCCATCGCGATATGGGACCAGGGTCGGCGAGGAATAGCGAGTGGAAGCAACTTTCCTACAGGGAGAGTTCGTGGAGTGCGACTCGTCGCGCAGATGCTGCAAGCTAATATATAATCGCGAATGTCGTCTTTCAGAGATGCCCACCAATAGAGCCGTGATATGAGATGTATGGTGCGTGTAATCCCCGGGTGACCTGTATCCGCCGTATCGTGAGCTAGTTGTAAGAGTCGCCCTCTCATAGACACGGGGACGTACTGTTTTCCTGCCGGGCAATCGTCTGGACTGGGATCTGTGCGTAGTGCTTCCTCCATCTCGCCTTGCAAATTCCACCGAACGGCAGCTAAGAAACAGGTGCGTGGCAATATGTACTCCGGTTCCTTTTCTACGGGGTCTTTATCGTGGATGCGTGAGAGGGCATCGGCTTTTGTGTTCTTTGAGCCGGGTCTATAGGAGACAGAAAAACGGAACCGGGAGAAGAACAACGCCCATCTGGCTTGGCGAGGGTTAAGTTGCCTGGCTTCCTTTAAGTACTCCAAATTTTTGTGGTCGGTGTAAACAATAAAAGGATGTTCCGCCCCCTCTAACCAGTGTCTCCACTGTTCTAAGGCGAGTTTCACTGCCAGGAGTTCACGGTTGCCTACATCATAATTTTGTTCTGCTGGTTGCAATTTTCTCGAGTAAAACGCACAAGGGACCAATTTAGGGGGGTTTCCTTGACGCTGGGAGAGAACCGCTCCCACTCCCACCTCAGAGGCGTCGACTTCGACCACGAAGGGAACATGGGGGTCAGGGAGGTGAAGGATGGGTGCGGAGGAGAACGCTCTCTTGAGCATCGAAAACGCCCGGTCAGCCTCAGCCGTCCAGTCAAGGCGCAGACGCTGCCCGCCCCGTAGGAGATTCGTCAGCGAAGCGGCCACGGAACCAAAGCCCCTGATAAAGCGACGGTAAAAGTTCGCGAATCCCAGGAATCGCTGGAGTTCCTTCCTCGTTTGAGGCACTGGCCACAGCGCGACTGCAGACGCCTTGTCCATATTCATAGAGATTCCCCCCGGAGACAGAGTACATCCCAGGAATTCTACGGAAGTCCGGTGAAACTCGCATTTCTCAGCTTTTGCGTAGAGGTGATGCTGCCGTAGGCGGGCTAGTACAGCGGAGACGTGCCGGACGTGGTCGGCCTCTGAGGAGGAATATATAAGAATGTCATCTATGTAAACGATGACGTACTGTCCTATCATGTCTCGGAATATCTCATCCATAAACGTCTGGAAGACTGAGGGGCTGTTAGCTAATCCATACGGCATGACTAGATACTCATAATGACCTCGAGCAGTGACGAAAGCAGTTTTCCACTCGTCTCCCTCTCGAATGCGAACGAGATTGTAAGCACTTCGCAAGTCCAACTTCGTAAAGATGCATGCTCCTCTAAGACGCTCCTGTGAAGCGGAGATGAACGGAAGGGGATAAACGAACTTGGACGTGACGGCGTTGAGTGCGCGATAGTCTATACAAGGACGCAGTCCTCCCCCTTTCTTCTCTATAAAGAAGAACCCCGCCGCTACGGGTGATGTGGACGGACGAATGAAACCTTTCTGGAGGGCCTCGTCGACGTACTGTTCCATAGCTGCATCCTCAGGACGGGACAAAGGGTAAGGCTTAGCACGACGCGGAAGAGGAGACCCGGGCAGCAGCTCAATCACACAATCCCATGGTCTATGTGGTGGCAGATGACTGGCATTGTCCTTACTGAAGACGTCGGCATACTCCTGGTATTGCATGGGATAGGTGGTTTCGAGAGGAGAGTCGGGACTTTCTACAGACGTGGATCGGAGAGGTAAGTGCATACAACCCCCGAGACAGTGAGAACCCCATTTCGTGATTTCTCTAGCTTTCCAGGAAACAGTGGGGTCGTGTAATGACAGCCAAGGAAACCCGAGAACTACCGGATCGCGGGGTGACGGCAGGAGAAAGAACTGGATATGTTTGGTATGGAACAGCCCCACCTGGAGTACAACAGGTACAGTACACTGAGTGATAAGCCCTTCACCAATAGGCTGGCCGTTTAGGGCATTAACACGCAACGGAGGTTTGACGGATGTCGTGGGGATGTGCAACCGGTGCGCCAGGTCAACATCAATGATGTTTCCTGCAGCCCCCGAGTCTAACAGTGCAGAAAGGTGTGTGGATATGCCTCCCCACGTGACTTGTACAGGCAAGTTAAGCTGGTTCTTACGGTTCAAACAAAACACTGGGTTGCTTACTCGTTTGTTCGTGGTGTCTTCCCCAGCGCGAGTAGGGCGAACAGGGCAGCGATCGCGGAAGTGACCTCTCTCACCGCAGTACAGGCACAATCCCTCTCGCAGACGCCGAGACCTCTCGTGTAGAGACAGGGGTGTTCTGCCCAGTTGCATGGGTTCTGCACTTTCACGCGTTGTATCAGACGTCGGTTGATTCGGACGATTCGAAGCAGCGAAGGCAGGACCTCTCCCCGATGTCGGACGGCGGGTGAGCAGCAGCTTGTCAATCAATCAATCAATCAATCAAAGTTTATTTGTATAGCGCTTTTCACAACACATGTTGTCACAAAGCGCCTTACAGGATTTAAAAGGTTAACAATACTACGGGTCCAGAACCCTAATGAGCAAGCCAAGGGCGACAGTGGCGAGGAAAAACTCCCTAAGATAGTGGGGAATAGGAAGAAACCTCGGGAGAACCAAGACTCAAAAGGGAACCCATCCTCCATTGGGCGGCCCGTTAACACACAGATTACACAAAATACAGACAAATACACAAGTCACACACAAATCACACAATCAGACTAAGTAAAGGTAAAAAATGAAAGTTCTGGGTTATGATATTGTCACTGCAAATGTCTGTTGATGAACGCCAGGCTTTCATTCCGTGTCGGAGCAGCGATGCTGGTATTGTAGGCTCCGACTGCAATGTTACTCTCCAGGTGAACCTCGGAGAAAAGATACGAGATGTAGTAAATATGTAACAGATTAATCAAAGGCCAAACTAAACAGATGAGTCTTTAATCGAGTTTTAAACATTGAGACTGTGTCTGAGTCCCGAATAGAGGCAGGAAGATTATTCCACAATTGTGGAGCTTTAAAAGAAAAGGTCTTGTCTTAGCCCTCTACGGAACACTGTCGTCAAGGCGGGTTCGCTCCATCCGCTACCTGCAGCCAAGGTACGGAACTCTTGTGCGTAATCGGCTGCACTGCGTTGTCCTTGGTGTATCTCACATAACATAGTGCCCACGTCTCTTCCTGCAGCTGGGTGATCAAACACGGACTTGAATAACATGGAGAACTGAGCTTCGGATTCGAGTGCCGGGTCTTTACTATTCCACAGGGCAGTACCCCAGGCACCAGCTTCCCTGGTAAGGTGCGTCAGGACGAAGTGGATCTTTTGTTTCTCCGTTTGGAACTGGACTGGGTGATAGTCGAAGTACATGGAACATTGCATGAGAAAGTTCTGACACCGCTCTGGAGAACCGTCATACCGCTCCGGCACTGCAACGGGAATACAAGGAGGAAAACCAGGAGGAGCGACGGTGGCAGCAGCCTGGTGTTGAGAAGCCTGCTGTTGGAATACCTGCTACTGTATCGCCTGGTGTTGTGCCACCTGTTGTTGGGCCGTCTGCAGCTGCGCGGCTCGAGCTTGCATGGTCTCCGTGAGTCGTCGGACGTCTTCCTGGAGTGCGGCGATGGTGTTCTCTTGTTGGGCCAGGAGTGCAGGTACGTCCGCTGGATCCATTGAAAATGGCGAAGTATTATGTAACGTTTCAACCAGGAAAACACGGATCCAGATGCGGAGTACTGATGTTTTTATTTCTTGAATGAATACGGAGTACTCGCACAGGTGAATAACTCCGTGTGGTGTGTGCAGTGTGTGAGTGCAGTTGTCGTGGTCAGGACGGTCCGAGTTCACGCCGGGTAGACAGGTGGCTGGAGGTACAAAAGGGCTAGGCTGGAGACGAGGTCTGGAACGAGAGCAGAGGTCAAAACACAGGAGAGCAATCAGGAGATAACGCTTGGTAGATGGCATGCCAACAATACTTCGCAACCCGGAAGATAGAGGAGGAAGCTTAAATAGTGTGAAAGGGGAGGGGCGATGAGCGGCAGGTGAAACGCATCACACGACGATCATGTGCTGTTCCTGACACGCATGCGCTTTCCATTGTCTCATAATCAGGTCGTAATCTGGTGCACTTTTTTTCCAAAAGGATGAGATTGTTCTATTTTTAAATCTTCTATCTATCAGATTCTGTGGGATCCTGTGGACATTTTATTGTGAAAAGTGAAATCCTGTGGGCACTGTATTTTGAATAATTGGATCCTGTGAGCGTTTTAAATAGTGGAATCCTGTGCACATTTTGTTTTATTTTGAGATGTGGGATCCTGTGGTCATTTTATATTTTATTTTGAGTTGTGGCAACCTGTGGGCATTTTATTGTGAATAGTGGGATCCGGTGTGCACTGTATTTTGAATAGTTGGATCCTGTGAGCACTTACTTTTAAATTGTGGGATCCTATGAGCATTTTTTTATTTTTGAAGTGGGATCTTGTGGGCATTTTATTGTGAGTAGTGGAAATCTGTTGCATTTTAGTTTGATTTGTGGCATCTTGTGGGCACTTAATTTTGTGTGCATTTTGTTTTTTGAATAATTTGTAATTTAAATTTCTTTATTCTTATCATAGTGTTGTCCGTTGGACAATAGGACTGAAAATTGTTTGCACTTTATGGTACAGGTTGTGACTGTCCTTGTGCTGTGAGGAAGTATGTTCCTGAGCCCAGCTGATCTTTTTGCAAGTGTGGATGTGCACTTAAATACACTTTGAAATAGATTAAAACAACTTGTGCTGAATTTGGTTCATGATTCATCCATGCATTAAATAACTGAAAGTAACTAAGTAACTTTTACTCAAATTACATTTTAAATGAAGTAATTTTGTACTTTTACTTGAGTAAATTTTGAGATGGGTAATTTTACTTTTACTCTGAGTAGATTTTAGGCAAATTAATGATACTTTTACTCAATTACAATCATTATATTATCCCGTTACTGACCTAATGACGCCGTTACCTAGCGCCGTTAAAAATAACGGCATTATTTGCAACACTGGTGTTAGAGGACTGTGTGTTATGGTTAGAGTTAGGGTTAGAAGACTGTGTGTTGACAGGGTTAGAGTTAGGCTTAGAGGACTATGTGTTGACAGGGTTAGAGTTAGGGTTAGAGGACGGTGTGTTATGGTTAGAGTTAGGGTTAAAGGACTGTGTGTTATGGTTAGAGTTAGTGTTAGAGGACTGTGTGTTATGGTTAGAGTTAGGGTTAGAGGACTGTGTGTTGACAGGGTTAGAGTTAGGGTTAGGGTTAAAGGACTGTGTGTTGACAGGGTTAGAGTGTGTGATGATAGTTGTGATGATATACGGCCTATGTAAATATCACTTGCTGAGACAGAACTTGAGTATTTAAAGCATTGTAAGCATTGTGTAGCTCTTGTCCGTGTGATGCTAAGGACGTCTGGGTCGGGGAAATGCAGTCTCTAAGCAGCCTCTGTGTTTTGGAGCAAAGTTGACAGGATGTGAACCACTGTCGTTATTGACTGGATTATCTTGGGTTCATGACCCAGTCACAGACACACACACACACACACATGCACACACAGGTACAACAGCATCTGCTTAAGGAGATGACCTGCTAGCCTTCTACAGATGCTCTGAACTATTGATCATATTGTGTTTGCATGTGCATTTGTGTGTGTGTGTGTGTGTGTGTGTGTGTGCGTAGGTATGTATATATATTCATGCATATGTGTAGGCCTATGCTAGTGTTTGTGTGTGTGTGTGTGTACATTTATGAATATGTGTATGGTAGTGTGTGTATGTGTGTGTATATTCATGCATACGTGTACGTTAGTGTGTGTGTGTGTGTGTGTGTGTGTGTATTCATGCATATGTGTATGTTAGTGTGTGTGCGTTGGTTTATGTGGTTTACAGAGACTTTTCACCTGATTACATACCGACATTACCAGGACATTTGGGTTTATCAGGACAGGGCTGGTGTCCTCATAATTCCGGCACTGTAGATGCTCTTATCTAAGTGAGAGAAGCTCCCTCTCAAATTTTGGGGCCATGTCCTTATACACCATAAAACCATGAAAATCGCTTTACACAGTGTTGTCCCAGAATTTAGTATAGCGCCCCCCGTAGCCTGGTGTCGGAAATGCTCCTGTGTGCCCTCAGTGTTACGATTTGCGATTTCTGATTGGTTGGGCTTTAAACTGACTACTCAAGCTGTAATTGGCTAAAAGTTCTGTCAATCATGCCAGTGTTATTCGATCAGTGGGCGGAGTTTCACTACGCAGATGCCACGTCATACTAATCGTCCCATAATTTCTAAAGACTGGAAAATCAGGTAAGGTAATGACCTTTATAAATACAAACACTGTTGTTGTATAATTGCTAAACATTTATTAATACTTTAGATTTGTCTGAATGATAAATTAAGCTTTATGTTGGGTCTTAGAAAGCTATTTGTCCCGACTACAAAAACGCTGATTTCCTCTAACATTTCCATGGGTTTGTAGTATAACGTTAGCATCAAATTACTTAGCTAGTCTAGTCTTTAATACAACATAGAATGAGTAGCTCTAGCCTGCTGGGTTAGATCACAAACATTTATCACAAATATTTATCAGTGCTTTGATGCTTCTACATGAGAAAGTATGCTGTACTTGATGTTTTAGAAAGCAAATTAACGCCGCGATTATAATGCTAATTTCCGCTAGCATGTCTATGGGATTTCCAATATAACGTTAGCATCAAGCTAATTGTGTTATATAATTTCTTAGCTAATCACACCAGCACAGTCTATATACAATATAGAATGAGTAGCGCTAGCTTCAATGCCGTAATCTAAAATGTTTAAATGATTATTTTGATTTAGAATTCATTTGTTACTAAACATTTCACCCCATCTGAGTAGTAGTAGCCAGCTTGTCAGCTAGCTAGTCAGTGTTAGGGAGTTTTCTGTGACTGGGTGAGTGCTAGGTTAGTTCAGTTATTTTCTCACTTTTGTTGGGTTTAATCTGCATGAATATGTGCTCTGATGTTTATGATGTTTACTGTATTTGAATATATCATCATACAATTTAAAATGCCATTCATATTTGTAGATAACTATCTCAGGTAGTTCAGCTCCCCCAAATCACATTGTGAGAATGAATAAAATCCCCTGTAGTGGTTATTAATGGTTGGTTAGTTTGTACTTGTCATTAAGTCAGTCTACATTGTTTTTTCTTTGCAAACTATACAACACTAATTAGATAAACCCAAAAAGACAATCACAAAAATCACAGTTGTGTATTTTCAGTAACCTTATTACCAGCATGTTCTTATGACAGTTGGGCCTGCATTGTTTATATGCTGTGAATTAAGTGAACTCGCTCATCACAGCACTCTCCAGCCATTCAGAAACTCATATCTTGTTCAAAAATGCAGAAATGTGGGCTAATATGTTAGCTATAAGCCCTGAACAATCAAATAAACAGACTAAGATGTATTTAATGATATTAATGAGCAAAGTAAAACTTAAGTTTTTTTTTGCTAGGAAGAGTAGCACTTGAGTTGCCATGGAGCTGAGAAAGAGAAAGCTTAATCCAAAAGAGGAGGCTGCATATTTTACATCTGCTTGTAAAGACAAAGACGGGTTTGATGTGAAGTATATAAATGCTATAATAAATGCTATATAAATAAAGGTAATTTAATATTCATGCGTAATAGCATGTATTTGTTTTGCATTGTTGTGGTTTAATGTGATGTTTTCCAATAGCAACAAGAAGTCCACACTGGGAAGACCCAGCTTGACATGTTCTCTGTTTTCTCATGTAGGCCGTGGAGTTTTCAGCTGTGTCCATTTTGATAAGGGAGATTTTCTTTTGGAATACAGAGGGGACCTAATAAACAAACATGAATGTGAGAGAAGACAGAGAATATATAAAGAAGCGCTGAAAATATTCATGTTTGAATTTCGTTACAATGGAAAGCTTTTTTGGTATGTATATTATACTCATTTGTAGCTACACACTGACCAGTCACTTCATTAAGTCCACCTGTTTGTATCCACACTCATGCATTTGATCAGTACAACTTACCATATGTATGGTTTTTGTAGTTCTACAATAAAATAATATAATCCAGCGGTTTCTTTGCATACTTTGCCTCCTTTCACCCTCTTTAGTGGTCAGGACCCCCAGTGTGACTGCATTGATGAGAATGATCTACCACTGTGGTGGTCCTGACCATTGAAGAACAGGGTGAAGGGGACTAGTAAAGTATGCAGACAAACAGAAGTAATTGATAGAATGTAACTGTAGAACAATAAAGAGCACCTTGAAGTGGTGCTGAATAAATTGATAGTGAGTGTAAATACAAGGAGGTGTACATAAAGTGGTTGTGTGGTGATTATTTTTGAGGTTATGCTGTGATAAAAAAAAGATATTCTTTTATTCATTGTTGTACTAAAAGTTGTCTGTTATGCTTTATTTAAATGTTTCAGTGTTGATGCTTCATTGGAAGATAAGTCTCTTGGGAGACTTGTGAATGATGACCATGTTAGCCCAAACAGCAAAATGAAAACAATCAGAGTAGCGGGAAAACCCCATTTGTGTTTATTTGCAACAAGGAGCATTAGTCCTGGAGAAGAGATCACATACAACTACGGTGACTCTGAATGGCCATGGAGATGCAAGGTATTAAGATATGAGCATTCACTATAATTAAAGCAACATTCTATATGCAGATATATTTTAATAAATTCGGTGAGTGTATTTGAGCTGTGCATGGCTCAGATGTGTCCTGTGAGTGCAGTGTGTTTAAGGACATTAAGAATTTGCTGGTCAAGCTTAATCCATGAGTCAATGTGTGTCACAGGAACCTTCTATATAAGGACACTGCTACATATTGTAACTGCAGTGTTTGCTGGGATATTGTGTGCACCCGGTTGAGTTAAGCATAGACCTGTTGTGTAAGCTGCAGAGTCTCTTGCTCTGTAAGGTGCAGAGTCTCAGACTAGAGAGTCACTTGCTGTCTTCAAACATAGATTGAAACGTAGACCTGTTTCTTGAGTACTTAAAATGAGCACTAACTCAATGAATAACACTTGTAGTCTGTTCTTAAATTGTATGTCTCCTGTTTAAGTGAGCCTGTTTTAATCAAAATACTAAGTGATGGCATTGATTCCTGTGCATGTTAATGTCAACCAGTTAATGTTGATATGTATAGTGTAGGACAAAATTGTGGTCTCGAGGGACTTCTTTTTCTGAAGCTGTAGTTTGTCACAGATTATCTTGCATATTGTTTACACAACATTTCCATATACTGACAACACATGAAAATAGTTCACTGGTAACTAGCAATGATGCAGGTGGTATCTTGTCTCTGAAACGTCTTTAGGCTGTTCCTGGGAAAGAACCTGTTGCCAGTGCTAGAATGGCTACCTTATCACCTGACAAAGAGCCACGACAGGTAATTTGTATTAATATAACATTCTTAATTAACTTTTGATCCCACAAATCTATTTTTGAAGGATTGTTACACAAAAATCAGCTGTCCACAACAGCAGATGTAGATAAATGTATTTCAGGTATCATTTACAGTCAAATTTTGTTACATAAGGAATAGCAGTAAGTTAGTCAGGGCTTTTAAAAGATAACACTTTTTACTTTCCTTCAGGAATGATTGGTGTCACATTTCTGAATCTTATTTGTGTTTCTAGAATTCAGCTGAGATAGATGCTGAGGAAACAACTTCTGCACCACTGACCATGAAGGACCAGTTGTGGACTGAGGAGCACCATTTACAGATTTCATGTGAAGTAGCACAAGAGGTAATTTTGAGACACAATGCTGTGATTTTCAGAAAAATGTTGCACATTTTTTTGGAGTTGCAGTAAACATTCACTATGTAATTGCCTCAATTCTTTTATGGTCCCTGAGGAAGAAAGAACTATAAAAATTATGTCAGATTATGAACCCCTGCATTCACTAGCAGAACTTGATGAGTTCAGTAAATGGAAATTGCCTGAATGTTGTGTTGTATTGGCTAAATCCTTAATATGTGTATTTAAGATTGTGTTTGACCATGACCTGTTATGAGAGAACATTGTGTTTATTGAGGACAGTGACAGAATATCTCAAAGTGCTTTGTCTTTACTTAAGGAATATTCATGTGTCAATGTGTGTGACAGAAACCTTTAATATCAGGACACTACAACTTATTGTAACTGCAGTGTCTGCTAGGATATTGTGTGTACCAGGCTGTGTTAAGTTTGGACCTGTTTTGTAAGCACACTGTGGTTTACAGGGAGGCTATAGTAGTTTATCAGTGCATGTTAATGGCAGCCAGTTAATGTTGATGTGTATAGTGTATGACGTGATTGTGGTCTCGAGGGACTTCTTTTTCTGAAAATATATTTCAAATCACAGACTATCTTGCACATTGTTTTCACACCGCTTCCATATACTGACATCACAGGAACATGGTGCACTGGTGCCTACCAATGATACAATGATAGTGGTTTCTTGTTTCTGTAACATCTTTAGGCCATTCCTGCAAAAGGACCAGTTGCCAGTGCTGCAATGGCTACCTTATCACCTGACAAAGAGCCACGACAGGTAATTTGTATTTCCATACCATTCTTAATTACCTTTTGATCCCACAAATCTATTTTTGAGGACCTGTTGCACAAATATTTGCTGTCCACAACAGCAGATTTGGATAAATGCATTTCAGTTATCATTTACGGTCAAATTGTTTTACCCAAGGAAGTAAGCAATAGGTTAGTGATGGGTTTTTAAAAAGATAACACTTTTTACTTTCCTTCAGGAATGTTTGGTGTCACATTTCTGAATCTTATTTGTGTTTCTAGAATTTAGCTGAGATGGATTCTGAGGAAACAACTTCTGCACCACTGACCATGAAGGACCAGTTGTGGACTGAGGAGCACCATTCACAGATTTCATGTGAAGTAGCACAAGAGGTAATTTTGAGACACAATGCTGTGATTTTCAAAAAATGTTGCACATTTTTTGGAGTTACAGTAAACATTCACTATGTGATTACCTCAATTCTTTTATGGTCCCTGAGGAAGAAAGAACTATAAAAATTATGTCAGATTATGAACCCCTGCATTCACTAGCAGAACTTGATGAGTTCAGTAAATGGAAGTTGTCTGAATGTTGTGTTGTATTGGCTAAATCCTTAATAAGTGTATTTAAGATTGTGTTTGACCATGACCTGTTATGAGAGAACATTGTGTTTATTGAGGACAGTGACAGAATATCTCAAAGTGCTTTGTCTTTACTTAAGGAATATTCATGTGTCAATGTGTGTGACGGAAACCTTTAATATCAGGACACTACAACTTATTGTAACTGCAGTGTCTGCTAGGATATTGTGTGTACCAGGTTGTGTTAAGTTTGGACCTGTTTTGTAAGCACACTGTGGTTTACAGGGAGGCTATAGTAGTTTATCAGTGCATGTTAATGGCAGCCAGTTAATGTTGATGTGTATAGTGTATGACGTGATTGTGGTCTCGAGGGACTTCTTTTTCTGAAGCTGTATTTCAAATCACAGACTCTCTTGCACATTGTTTTCACACCATTTCCATATACTGACATCACAGGAACATAGTGCACTGGTGCTTAACAATGATACAATGATAGTGGTATCTTGTCTCTGTAAAGTTTTTAGGCCATTCCTGCAAAAGGACCTGTTGCCAGTGCTACAATGGCTACCTTATCACCTGACAAAGAGCCACAACAGGTCATTTGTATTGACATACTAATTACCTTTTGATCCCACAAATTTATTTTTGAGGACCTGTTGCACAAACATTTGCTGTCCACAACAGCAGATTTGGAAAATTGCATTTCAGTTATCATTTACAATTGTCAAATTGTATTACCCCAGGAACAGCAATAGGTTAGTGAGGGTTTTTAAAACCTAGCCACTAGGGTGCACACACCAGTGTATTTTAGTGCTGGTCCCATGCCCGGATAAATAGGGAGGGTTGCGTCAGGAAGGGCATCCGGTGTAAAAACGGCGCCAAATCAAATGATGCGGATCAAAAATAGAAATTCCATACCGGATCGGTCGAGGCCCGGGTTAACAACGACCGCCACTGGTGCTGTTTTCCAACAGGGCATTAGTGGATATTGGACTACTGTTGGGACAAGGAGGAGGAGGAGGAGAGGGGGGAAGAGGGTTCTGAAGCTGAAGGAGAGGAGGCAGAGCAGGAAGTTGTTAGAGTTGGTATGTTGAATGTGGGCTCTATGACAGGTAAAGGGAGAGAGCTAGCTGATGCGATGGAGAGGAGGAAGATAGATATACTGTGTGTACATGGGACCAAGTGGAAGGGGAGCAAGGCCAGGAGAATTGGTGGTGGCTTCAAACTCTTCTACCATGGTGTAGACAGGAAGAGAAATGGAGTAGGGGTAATCCTGAAAGATGAGTTTAGTAAGAGTGTAGTGGAGGTAAAGCAAGTAAGTGGCAGGGTGATCTGTGTAAAGTTAGAGATTGATGGGGTGATGATGAATGTCATCAGTGATTAAGCTCCTCAGGTAGGTTGTGATGTGGAGGAGAAAGAAGAATTCTGGAGAGAGTTAGATGAAGTTGTTTTGCAGGTTCCTAAAGAAGAGAGAGTGGTTATTGGAGCAGATTTAAATGGACATGTTGGTGGAGGGAACAGTGGTGATGAGGAGGTGTAGGGTAGATGTGGTGTTAAAGAAAGGAATACGGAAGGACATATGGTGGTAGATTTATGCTAAAAGGATAAAGATGGCTGTAGTTAACACTTACTTTAAGAAAAAGGAAGAGCACAGGGTAACATATAAGAGTGGGGTATGATGCACACAGGTCGACTATATCCTCTGTAGGAGATGAAACCTGAGAGAGGTTAGTGATTGCAAGGTGTTACCAGGGGAGAGTGTAGCTAAACAGCAGTGGACAGCAGGAAGTGAAGAAGAGGACAAGAGTGAGAGCGGAACCTAAGATCAGGTGGTGGAAGTTAAAGGATGAGGACTGTGGTGTAAAATTCAGGGATGAGGTGATGCAGGTACTGAGTAATGGTGGTGGTGTTCTGGATACCTGGGATGAGACTTCAAATGCAGTGAGGGATGTGACTAGGAAAGTACTTGGTGTGACCTCAGGACAGAGGAAGACAGACAAGGAGTTGTGGTGGTGGAATGAGGAAGTTCAGGAAAGTTTGAGAGGAAAGCGGTTGGCTAAAAAACATTGGGATTTTCAGCGAGATGAAGAAAGTAGACAGAGGTACAAGGAGATGTGTCATAAGGCAAAGAGAGCAGTGGCAGAAGCTAAAGAGAAGGCGTATAGCAAGCTGTATGAGAAGTTGAACACTAAGGAAGGGGAAAAGGATCTGTACAGATTGGCCAGACAGAGAAACCGTGATGGGCAGGATGTCCAGCAGATTAGGATGATAAAGAATAAAGATGGAAATGTGTTGTCTGGTGAGGAGAGTGTCTTGGGAAGGTGGAAGGAGTATTTTGAGGAACTGATGAATCAAGAGAATGAAAGGGAAAGAAGGTTAGAAGAGGTAGAGGTTGTGAATCAGGAAGTGCCTCAGGTGAGCAAGGAGGAAGTAAGGGCTGCAATTTGGAGAATGAAGTGTGGTAAGGCAGTTGGACCAGATGATATTCCAGTGGAGGTATGGAAATGTTTGGGAGAGACAGCAGTGGAGTTTTTGACTGGGTTATTTAACAGAATCTTGGAAGGTCAGAAGATGCCTGAGGAGTGGAGACAAAGCATAATGGTGCCGATTTTCAAGAATAAGGGCGACATTCAGAGCTGTAGTAATTACAGGTGAATAAAGTTGATCAGTCACAGCCTGAATATCTGGGAAAGAGTAGTGGAAGCTAGGCTTAGAGGAGAGGTAGAGATCTGTGAGCAACAGTATGGTTTCATGCCAGCTAAGTGCACCACAGATGCTATGTTTGCTTTGAGAATGTTAATGGAGAAGTATAGGGAAGGACAGAAGGAGTTACATTGTGTGTTTGTTGACTTAGAGAAAACTTATGATAGAGTACCGAGACAGGAGCTGTGGTATTGTATGAGGAAGTCAGGAGTAGCAGACGTTGTGGTTCATAATAGGTATTCAGGAGCAAACCCGTGCAATGCTTTATAAGTTAATAAAAGAATTTAAAAATCAATACGGAATTTAACTGGGAACCATTTTGTAGTTCTGATTACTGTTATTAATTGAATGTTTAATAGTCATATGGTTCTTAAAGTTACACTTTTAGTTAAGTATTTATCGTATTTGGTGGATTTAGACATAGCGATTGCTTAATTCGTCAACATATATTAAATGTGGATTGGAACAGAATTCATATTCTGACATCATGAAACTATACAGTCTACAGCTCTGGCTCGTCCTTTTTTGGATATTATGTTCAAGAATTTACCAACCTGTGATGGGTATTATCCACTATTCTGCTGCGGAACTGGTTCGGCTACGATACTCTCAGTTTGTTCCATTGCTCTCACTACCGGTGCCTCTGCTTTCCAACGCGGATTTGATTTATATCCCCCGTCGAAAATATATTCATCGAGGGTCCCGCCGGTCTCTATATGAGGACATAACTGCTCCACTGCAATCCATCGGATCTACTGCTCGTCGAACCCGCCGTGGACCGAGTCGGGTAGTTGACCACAGTGTGCTAGTGTGCCCAGACCGGTTGGCTAGCACCTCTACTGGAGCTGACAGTACCATAAATTCGGTCTGCTTAACATCCGCTCGTTAACGAGCAAAGGACTTCTTATCCAGGATCTCCTTCTTGACCGCAAGTATGACATCCTCTGTCTAACTGAGACGTGGCAACAACAAAATGACTTTACGCAACTTAATGAATCCGCTCCTGCTGGATATGTTTACATCTGTAAACCACGTGACTCTGGTCGAGGAGGAGGTCTTGCGATATTCCATCGGGAGGACCGAAAAGTCTCTCCGGTGTCTGCGCCTGTCTTCGCCTCCTTTGAGTCACTGGTCTGTCAACTTGCTGGTTCCACACCTACCATCATTGTGAACATCTACCGTCCTCCTAAAGGTAACAAAGACTTTCTTCAGGGTTTCGCTGCGCTGCTAACTCATCTGATCACTCTCTCACCTGCTATTATAGTTATGGGCGATTTTAATATTCATATGGACAGCACTAACAATCCCCTCACCAAAGACTTTATATCATGTCTGGGGAGCTTCGGACTGGAACAGTTTATTGACGTTCCCACACACTGTAAAGGTCACATTCTTGACCTCGTTTGCTGCTCTGGTGTCACTCCTTTTAACCATTCGGTTGAAGAGCTAGCTATATCTGACCACTCTCTCATCTCCTTTAATGTCAGTTTGCCTCTCTTCATCACGAAGCTTCCCCGTCTCATCACCTTCCGTAATATTAAGGATATTGATTCTGTCTCTCTGTCCTCCAGTATAATCTCCCACTTGGATTTCCAACAACAAATGTTCCCTGATGAACTAATGTCATCATATAACACTGGTCTTCAGGCCATTCTGGATTCTCTTGCCTCGTTGAAAACACGTATGGTTCACTTCTCACGCTCAGCCCCATGGTTTACACCTGAGCTTCGTCTCTTGAAAACCAAGGGACGACAATATGAGCGATTGTTTCGCAAAACTGGTTCATCTGTTCATAAGGACATGTATAAGGACCATATGCTGCACTATAAGGACTCACTATCACAGGCTAAATCGGACTTCTATACTGGATTAATTATTTCTATGAATGGAGACACTAGATCATTGTATGCATTTTATAAAAAAACTGTGCAAGCTCCGGACTCTCTTCCATCGTATCTCTGTTCTACTACCTTCTGCAATTCTCTTATGTCATTTTTCAATGAGAAAATTAAGAAGATTTACAAGTCTCTTGAATCTCCATCTTCTACATTGACTATCCCTAATTATTAATAATTTTTCCTTTCTTTCCTCTACATCTTTTTCATCTTTCTCTCTTCCTCCTACCTCAGAACTCTATGATCTTATTAGTAAGGCTAAGCCACCTACCTGCTCATTGGACCCTCTTCCCACTAAACTGGTCAAATCCTGTCTTCCTTCTCTGCTTCCTTTTATTACTGCAATCATTCACTCTTCTCTCACAACTGGGACTGTACCAGCTGCCTTGAAAACTGCAGCTATCAACCCAATTTAAAAAAAGCCTGGTGCTGATCCTACCGATTTTAATAACCTACGCCCTATCTCCAATCTTCCATTCATTTCAAAAATACTTGAGAAAGTTGTTACAGCTCAGCTTCACTCATATCTGTCACACAATGATCTTTATGAAAAATTTCAGTCTGGTTTCCGTTCCTCTCACAGCACAGAAACAGCACTTGTTAAAGTCACCAATGATCTCCTCTGCACAGCTGATTCCGGTCAAATTTCTATTCTTATTCTTTTAGATCTGAGCGCTGCCTTCGATACTGTCTGTCACTCCACTCTTCTTCATAGACTGTCTTTCATCGGCATAACTGACACACCGTTACAATGGTTTAAATCATATCTGTCAAACCGCACAGTTTATTCAGCTCAAAACCTTCACTTCTCAACCTTCTCCTGTAATTTCTGGTGTGCCTCAGGGTTCTGTCCTTGGCCCCCTTCTTTTCATAATCTATCTTCTCCCCCTTGGTAACATCTTCCGTAAATATCATATCAACTTTCACTGTTACGCGGATGACACACAGCTCTATCTCTCAAGTAAGCCTACTTCCAATCTTCTTCTGCCTTTCCTTACAGACTGTTTACCCGAAATAAAAACATGGCTCTCTCTCAACTTTCTCAAATTAAATGGTGATAAAACTGAGGTTTTACTTGTTGGCACTAAGTCCAATCTATCCAAAGTGACCAGTTTTTCTCTCACCATTGATAATTGTTCTGTCTCTCCCTCATCTCAGGTAAAGAGTTTGGGTGTCATCCTGGATAGTACCTTATCACTTCAGTCACACATCAACAATATTACCAGATCTGCTTACTTTCACCTTAGAAATATCAATTGTCTACGGCCTTCTCTTTCCTCCCACACTACTGCTATTCTGGTCCACAGCCTTGTTACATCCCACATAGATTATTGTAATTCCCTTCTTTTTGGTCTTCCACGTAAATCACTTCACAAACTTCAAATGGTTCAGAATTCAGCTGCACGTATCATTACAAGAACTCCCTCTTCTCACCACATCACTCCTGTTTTACAACAGCTGCACTGGCTGCCAGTTAGGCAACGCATCATCTACAAAATTTTACTACTTACTTTCAAGGCTATTCATAACCTTGCACCTCCGTATATAACAGATCTCATCAACATTACCACTCACTCACGATCTCTGAGATCATCTGCCTCCACTCACCTGTCTGTCCCCACTGTCCGCTTAAGCACCATGGGGGGCAGGGCTTTTAGTAACTCTGCTCCTAGGCTATGGAATGTCTTACCACCCGATTTAAGAAACTCTGACTCTATTACGTATTTTAAGTCAGGTCTCAAAACATACTTGTTTAGAGGTGCCTTTAATGTATGATTCCGATCTTCTGTCTATTTTATCCATTATTTTAATTTATTTGTACCTTTTCTCTGTCTTAATGTTATTTATTATTATTATTATTATTATTATTATGTAAGGTGACCTTGAGTGTCAGAAAGGCGCCATCAAATAAAATTTATTATTATTATTATTATTATTATTCTGGTCAGAACCCTGGCTGCGGCATTTTGAACTATTTGAAGTTTATTTAAATTCCGATTTGAACATCCTGACAGTAGTGAGTTACAGTAGTCTAGTCTGGAGCTAACAAAGGCGTGCACCAATTTTTCTGCATCATCTTGTGATAATGTATTTCTTAAATTAGCAATGTTGCGGAGATGTAGAAAAGCTATCCTAGTAGTATTATCTATGTATTTATCAAATGATAGGTCAGAGTTGAGTATGACGCCTAGGTTTTTGGCTACTGTGCCAGGTGTAATGGGGTAGTCTGCGAGATTAAGCATTAGATCTGGAATTTTCTGTTTTGAGGCCTTTGGGCCCAGGAGGAGGACTTCAGTTTTGTCCTCATTAAGTTGGAGGAAGTTTAGAGACATCCAGCATTTAATATCTCTTACACTTGATCTCTTACAGTGGAAAGTAAGTTGAACAGGCTAGGTAAAGTTATCTATGATTATGGTGTGGCAAGATTTGGTGTTGTGCAGAAGAAAGGAATGAGTAAGGCTGTTTGTAAATCAAGGAGGCAGGTAGAAATAGGAAAACTTGTCAAGGAGTCAAGGTTGTTGAGGAAGCGGTGGAAGCGGGGTAATGAGCAGGAAAGAGAGGGCATTGAGTTACTGCAAGACGAGTTGAAAAGTAAGTTAGGGAAATTACGGAGAGCAGAAGCTATGAGGAAAAGAAGGAAGAAGAAAAAGCGCGCTAGAGAGGCATTCTTTAAGGCAGCGTTTCTCAACCAGGGTCCCGCGGCACCAGATCTCTCAAGTTTGGTGGGCGTGAGCTTTTTTTCAGGCGGGGGAGGGATTGGAATCTGTCGCGATTACGTTCGCCACCCCCCAACCCCCCCGTCAACAACTTACGTTCGCAACTGGGGTGCCTTAAAATTTTGCATGCATATAAAGGGTGCCACAACTGAAAAAAGGTTGAGAAACACTGCTTTAAGGATCTGTTTAGATTTGTTAAAACGTTGTTTAGTCAGGAGAAGTCAGGGATCCTAAAGGTAGGAAAGAAGGAGCTTGAGGGGCATTTTCAGAAGGTGTACTCAAGGGAGGAAAAGACTAGTGAGGTGAAATTGCCAGCAGATATTCCGCCAGTAGGTGACCTACAGTGGAAGATGGATGTTAATCCCCTTAAGTGGAGTGAGGTACAGGAAGTAGTGCGGTGCGCAAAAGCAGGTTCAGCACCAGGGCCTAATGGAGTTCCATATAGATTATATAAAAGTGCACCAGATGTTTTGAAGTTGTTATGGAGGTTGATGTTTATAGTGTGGAAGAAGGGGATTATCCCAAAGGACTGGCGAAGGGCAGGTGGTGTTCTTATTCCGAAAGAGAAGGATTCTGTAGCCATAGAGCAGTTTCGTCCCATAAGCTTGCTTAATGTGGAGGGTAAAATATTCTTTAGTGTAGTTGCACGTAGGTTGGCAGCATTTCTGGAAAAGAATAAGTTAATTGATACATCGGTGCAAAAAGCAGGGATTACAGGTTTTTCAGGGTGTATAGAGCATAGTAGCATGATTTGGCACCAGATTCAAACAGCAAGAGCAGAGAGAAGTGATCTACATGTGGTATTCTTAGATCTGGCTAATGCTTTTGGTTCGGTACCGCATGCTCTGTTGTGGAAGGCATTTGAATTTTTTCAGGTTCCAGATGAGATTGCGAGGTTAGTTAAAGCTTATTTTGGAGACATTCAGTTTTGTTTCAGCACAGAGGAGTTTGTTACATCTTGGCAACGTCTGGAAGTAGGTATAATGGCAGGGTGCACAATCTCATCATTGGCATTTACAATAGCAATGGAGGTGATTATCAGGGCTTCTAAGTGGGTTGTAGGTGGGGAGAGGCTGCATGATGGCACCCGGCTCCCACCGATTAGGGCATACATGGATGACATGACTACATTAACGACTACTGTTCCATGTACTCGGCGGCTGTTGGAGAAGCTAGGGGATAATCTTAGGCTGGCTAGGATGAAGGTTAAACCCAGTAAGTCTAGGAGTGTTTCAATTGTGAAAGGGAAGTTGACACAAGAAAAGTATGTGATGGAGGGAGAAGTAATACCGTCTATTCTGGAGAAATCAGTTAAGAGTCTAGGTAGGTGGTACACCGCAGCACTGAACGACAAAGAGCAGGTTGTAGAGTTAAGGAAGGAATTGGGTGAGGCGATTAATAGTATCGATAAGTCCTTTTTGCCAGGTAAATTAAAGTTGTGGTGTTTGCAGTTTGGATTGTTGCCTCGTCTAAGGTGGCCACTGACAGTGTATGATATTCCAATGACTGAAGTTGAGAGGCTAGAAAGGATTGTTAATAAGGCTGTAAGAAAATGGCTTGGGGTTCCACATTGTCTTAGTAGTGTGGCATGGTTTGGGAGAGGAGTGCTAGAACTGCCACTAACAAGCTTAGTTGAGGAGTTTAAATGTGCCAAGGTAGGCCGAGAAATGTTGTTGATAGGGTCGAAAGATGCACTGATCAAAGCAGCGGCACCAGTGACACGTACAGGAAGAAAGTGGAATTCCCAAGAGGCAACTCAGGCAGCAAAGAGGGCATTGGAGCATAGAGATGTTGTAGGGCACGTGCAAAATGGGAGGGCAGGACTAGGGTCAGGTGATACATGGAGGGCATTCAGCAAGGCCACATCTCCTGAGAGAAGGCGAATGGTGACTGGTTTTATTCAAGAGCAGGAGGAAGTAAGGTGGGCAAAAGCTGCAGGACAGAGTAAGCAGGGTCAGTGGATGAAATGGGAAAGTGTGGAGAAGAGGAGAATCACCTGACGAGAGTTGTGGGCATTGGATGCAAGTCGTATAAAGTTTCTTGTGGGAGCTACTTATGATGTGCTTCCAATTCCACAAAACCTTGGGCAGTGGTTTGGTGAGGATCCAACTTGTAAACTATGTGCAGGAAGTGGTACATTGAAGCACATCCTGTCGGCATGCAAGGTGAGTTTGTCACAGGGACGTTATACATGGAGGCATAATCAGGTACTTAAATCATTGGCAGGTGCACTTGATAAGAAGCGGTTGGAAGTTAATGGCATGCCAGTTGCTAGTTCCAATAGAGTAATTAGGTTTGTGTGTGAGGGGCAGCATAGCAAGGAGCCAGCACAGTTTTCAAAAGTTGGTGGTAAGTGGGCTGATGCAAGAGATTGGAAACTGTTGGTTGATGTAGGCTGTAAATTGCAGGTTCCAGAGTGTATTGTTGTCACAAACTTGAGGCCAGATGTTGTGTTGTACTCTGAAAGTAATTGGATAGTGTATTTCATAGAGCTAACTGTTCCATTTGAGGACGAAGTTGATGCAGCACATGAAAGGAAAAGGTTGAAGTATGCAGATTTGGTGGCTGAGGTAAGAGAGCGGGGCTGGCAAGCATATATTAGACCTGTAGAGGTAGGGGCTAGGGGTTTCGTGGCGAAGTCTGCCACAAGACTACTGGCTGAGTTTGGATTTAGAGGCTGTGTGATGAGAGCAGTGGTAAAAGAGTTGTCAGCGGTAGCTGAGAGATCTAGTCAGTGGGTGTGGCTAAGAAGGGCTGAGGTTAGGTGGGGTAAGGATAGTACTTGAAGAGATCAATTGTTTGGTGTGTGTGATGTTGAGATATGGGTAGGATTGTCACTTGGCTTTTCCGATAGCCGTCGGGTAGCAGGGTTGTTGGTAAATTCTGTGATGGGCTACATTGTGAGCTTGGAGGGGGGTGGGTCTGGGACGCCAGACTCCACTGATGAGCCTTCTGGAGGTGTTGGGGGCTCAATTCATCGAAACACCAACAAAGGGAGGTGCCTTCCTGATGACCCCAAGGAAAAGCTTGCAAGGTATTGTGTGTGTCCATGTCACTTTGTTTTGAAGGTCAGTCCAGGTTTGTTTGGTGGTCTGAGTACTTGGCAGTTGAGGCAATGGACCATGAACATAGTGCACTGTGCTTCTGGATCCTTGTCGAGCCAGTATCAGATTGTAGCTGCTGCTGTGTTCTGTTCAAGCAACTAGTGTGTGCATAGGAATCACATATTTGAAAAGTTCCAATCTGGTTTTAGGCCCCATCACAGTACTGAAACAGCATTAGTTAAAGTAACAAATGATCTCCTCCTTGCTTCAGATCAAGGCTATGTATCACTGTTAGTGCTTCTTGATCTTAGTGCAGCTTTCGACACAATTGATCATAGGATCTTGCTAGAAAGGTTAGAACGCTGGGTTGGAGTCTCAGGCACAGCCCTTTCATGGTTTTATTCTTACTTAACAAATCGCTATCAGTTTGTAGAGCTCAATAATATTCCATCCAAACGTACAAAAGTTAAATATGGGGTCCCGCAAGGCTCCATTATTATTTACATTATATATGCTACCATTGGGCACAGTTATAAACAAACATAGTGTCAATTTTCACTGCTATGCAGATGACACTCAACTTTACATATCAGCCAAACCTGATGACAAACTCAGTTTAAGAAAAATTGAGGCCTGTGTAAGTAACATAATACAGGAAGATGATAAATCCTGCACCTAACATCCGGAGTCATGCAACAGGCTTGGCTAGGATGTATTAACCAACTAACAACTATGATCTAATAATACCTACACAATACTACTAAGAAGACAAGATATATTTCACACACCCTATGCAGATATAGGCATAATTGTTGGGCAACTTTTTCTATGATCTTAGATATAAATGACGTGTTTGAAATGGGTCTATAATTAGCACAGTCGGATCAAGATTTGGTTTCTTGATCAGAGGTTTAATAACTGCTAATTTACATGATTTGGGCATGTGACCTATTGTAATGGATGAGATAACTACAGTTAGAGGAGGTTCAGTTACCGCTGGTAATACCTCTTTTAATAACTTTAGACTCGGTTCCCTCAGAGTGCAGGTAGCACAATTTAAGGAAGAAATTATTTTCTCTAATTCTGATTGTGGGAGTGGATGAAAAGCATCAAGTTTTTCTCCCAGTATGTAATTTAAATCAATATCAACCAAACCAGATGACATACCAGTTGTTTTGCTAATAAAAGGTTTTTTTTTATTATCAAAGAAATCTATAAATACATTACTAGTGAGGTTTACTAGAATCTGAGGTTCTTCGCCTGCTTGATTTTTTGTAAGTTTGGAAATAGTATTAAAAAGAAATCTAGGATTGTTTTTATTTTTCTCTATCAGTGAGGCTAGGTATGCTGAGCGTGCTTTAGTGAGAGCCCATTTGTAGTCAATAATGCTATCCTTCCAGGCACAGTGAAATACTTGTGAGATCGCCATTTACGCTATAATTTACGTGCTATTTGTTTGAAGTTTCTAGTTTGGTCAGTGTACCACGGAGTGAGCTTTTTATATTTGAGTGGAGCTACTATATCTAGAGCTGATCTGCAGGTATTCTCTATACAGTTGGTTAGACTGTCTAACTCTCCTGGATCGGATGGCGATCCTTTCTAGACACTTTATTAGGAGTATCTCCATATACACTCCATCTATTCAACTCCACTTACATGTAGGACCACTTTGTAGTTCTGCAATTACAGACTGTAGAGCATTTGTTCCCATACATACTTTGTTAGCCCTCCATTAACCCATTCATCAGTGGTCTGGACCCCTGTATTTGAGCTGATGGACCACTTAGGCACAGATGGATAAGACACAGCAGTGTTGCACACACTGTCCACATACTGTACACTCTATTACACACTGCTACTTTGTTGGTCTGCCTTGTAGATGTAAAGTCAATCTTTTTGCTGCACAATTCTTTTATGTCATCCTCTAGTTTTTCATCAGTGGTCACAAGATCCCACTGGATTTTTTTTGTTAGTCCACTGTTCTGTGGGAGTCATGAAAATTGAAGGATAGGATGAAAAGGCGATAGCAAAGTATGCAGAGAAACAAATGTTTACATATATTTTCAAATACACATGCTGATTCATTGTAATTCCCTTTTTTATAGAGATACAGAAGACCCAGACAGATAGGAGCATTACTGTGGGATGCTCTCCTGGTATTTAATTTAATCACATAGATGGACATTAGGTGTCACACAGAATTTTAATTGTGAATCACAATTTACATGGCAGCTAATCATTAGGATATTACATGATCACAGTAATCTCACACTTTTTAAATTCTGTGACAGTAAATCATTTTACATTTGCTTAATGCAAAATTTGTAACTTGTTTTTTGTTTGTTTTTAATAGTGTGCAATGACAATTCTGCAGCAGAAATCAAAGGTCCTGGGAAAAGGACAAAAACACTGTGGTCTAAACAAGAAGTGATGGCTGTGATGAAAACACTTCAAGCCTCATATAACAAAAGGAAAACTGGCCACGTTGGGAGAATGTCAGCAGTGCAAAGATGCTGAGGACCCTGTACTGGCAGGCCGAACAGTACAAAATATAAGAGATTTTGTTAGAAACAGAGGGAAAACATTTCAAAGGAAAGCCCAGTCTAATTGAAGATTTTACAATAATACATAGTTTTGTTTCAGGCTTTGTGGATTTGTTTTTTTTCCTTAAAAATGTAGGAAGAGAGATTATTCTCTTGTTTTTTAATATAATTTACATTAAAATACAAATTATAAATAACAGCTATAAACTCATTATGTCCAATGTTTATTCAATGCAAGGACTTGTTCTTCTTAAGCATGCCTGTCTTGGTAATGCATTAAGCAGTCATGTTTGTGTTTGTGTATAATCAAGTTCTAGTAAACCATCCTTGTCCTTCTAAAACAGTGAAATGGCCATTTTTGTGTATTGTTAAGTGAGTGTACTGGTAAAGCAGGTAAGACCTTATAGACCACATTCTAGCTATAGGCGGGACAT
Source organism: Brachyhypopomus gauderio (assembly GCF_052324685.1). Taxonomy (NCBI): domain Eukaryota; kingdom Metazoa; phylum Chordata; class Actinopteri; order Gymnotiformes; family Hypopomidae; genus Brachyhypopomus; species Brachyhypopomus gauderio. Next base: position 23,303,816 of record NC_135220.1, on the reverse strand, counting down.
TTTCAACATGTCCCCATATGCAAGCACAATGTCAGGTTGACATGTAAAGAGTTTGATTTTGTCTAGAAGAAATCTGAAGTGATATTCATGTTCTGCAAAAAAATCCAGATTTTTTAATGTAGCCAGCAACTCTTTAGAGCAATGGGAAAGGTAGGTCCCTGTAAACCACATTCTAACTGGTTTGGCAAGGAGTGTCCTCGTAAGACATAAAAACCAGTATGTGTGTGTGTGTATGTGTGTGTGTGTGTGTGTGTGTGTGTGTGTGTGTGTGTGTGTGTGTGTGTGTGTGTGTGTGTGTGTGTGTGTGTGAATGGCGCTACCGCGTGTGCGCGGACGTTTATATAGTAGAACTAGAGTGAATGGCGCTATCGTGAGTCTGTGCTTGCATTTCCAGTTTGGTGCCAGGGCAGGGGGGTAAAGCCACTGTCACAACACCCCAAAAGTTCCCCCTAAATGAGGTGTGTTGTGAGACATCATTTTGTGAATGCAGCAACAGTATTGGCAACTTAACGATTTTGTCGCTATTTTTAGCTAATTAGGCTAAAACGTTCAGACAGTGTTTAAGAAATGGCAAATGTTTAAATGTCTAGCGTTTACAGTAAGTAAAATGTTAACATCAGTATGTAACACAACCATTCGGTTTCGCTTTCAACCTTTTTCTTATAAACAAACACATTGTGCGTTGGCATTAGCCACTCTATTTTCAGATGTTTAAGTATATATTATGAGGCACAGACTGTTCCACAGCACTGAATTCTGAATGGCCTCATCAGATTAAGTACTGTATCTCTCAGAAACATATTGAGTCTTGTGACTATAAGGCAGTGAGTTCAGAATAAGTGAAGCTTCCAGCCTGGCCATGCTCTGCTCCGCCGTGCAGATGAACATATGCTCTTCAAATGTCTGAAGGTTATTTGCTCTAACTCCATGATGTTCCTTTTCAAAGGCAGCGGTCCTTAACTTCCTTGAACTTTGTCCTACAGTGCAGACAAGATCCAATGAAATCAGTGTGGGTAAAACCACCAAAGCCAACAGCTTGCAAAGTTTTTTAAATATAAAAAGAATTAAAAATCGATCGACTTCCCATTTCATGTGCTGATTCATACTAATAAAGTCTAAAAGCATGGGTATATTTCAAAAGGTCAATACCAACAAGGATTTAAAAGACTGTGACGTAATTTATGATTATTTTGATTGCCGAACGTGTGTGAGTGTATGTATATCTGTGTGTTTATGAATATCTGTGTGTGCAAAGCTGGTAGATATCATTTAGGGGTCCTTTGTCTAGATAATGTTAAAATGAAAATGCTTTGGGTTGGTGCACAAGGTTTATTCACAGCTCCTTAAAATTATCACATAACACAAAAGGAGCAAATGTCTCAGCAGGCAGTTTACCAGCTAAAATGTCCTCCTGCATGAACTACAGCTTTATCTTCAAATTTATCCAAACAATATTCATTTTTGCTTAAAGGCCTTAAAAAAAAAACAAAAAAACCCGGAGGGATGCTAAACACTACATGTTTGTGAACTTGCTATTTGTGAACAGCTTTGGGAGCAAACACAACCATCATACTTGCATATTAACACAATGTTTGGATTTCGTACGATGAACTGAATCAACAACAGATGAAAAGCATAAGAATGGATCAACTTAAACAAGCAGCTCACTGAGTGAGTTTTCTAGACAGCAGATGCTCGCTGATTGAGGCTTATCCAGCAGCCAAGGAAATCACTCCTTATTATTCATGTCAGATGTGTGGCTCAGGCCTGATTTGATCTTTACAAACAGATAGAAGGTACATGAGAAAAGACGAATTTGGGATGCACGCAGACAGGTCGACTAGACAGACCCCCGTCATTACCTGGTAAACATTTAAGTTTCCATCATCACAGGCTGCATTTGCCTCTCATTTCCAGATGTTTATGTGACAGAAAAACCCGTGTTCTGGATTAATACATAAATACATAGGTGTTCATGTACGTCCTGCTGGTGTTAAATTTGTGTTTGAGGAGTCCTTTTAACACTGGGATTTTTGCTGTGTTTGCCCTGGTTGGTCCTGGGTGGTCCTGGTTGGCCCTGTGTAACGCTGTCAGCATCAAGGAGGGAATTCCAAAGGCAGGCTGGTAAATGCAGGCGTTGGTCAAATCCGTGAGGGAGTTAGGGTTAGAAACATGACATAGAAACATAACCAACATGTAACTACATGCTGAATATAGAAACAAACCACAACACAACACTGAAGCACAAACACGAAAGTAGGCAGGGCTGTAAGTGAATCAACATACGACTATAGATAACCGACAATGAACAGCAACACAAAAGACCAAACACCAGGATTAAACTGACAAGACCAAATGAGCAACACATCAATCCAATAATGAGAGGGCTGAGTTAAAAAAATACAAGGAAGGACTTCGAACGCACATGGCCACATAAACAAAACATACATGATTGACAGCTGGGGGAGGGGCTAATCATGGCACCCTGGTTGGTCCTGGTTGGCCCTGGTTGGTCCTGGTATACACAGCAGAAAGTGTTCACCATAACCATTGCTGTCATTTTCTTTCTACTTTTCCTGGTGAGGGACACAGTGTTGTCAGGCTGAGATCTGTCCTGACTTTTCTATTCCCTGTGACAGATTCCAATTCCTCCTCTGGGACACCCAGGTGACACCCATGTTGCTCCCAGGTGACACCCATGTTGCTCCCAGGTGAGCTGTGAGATCTTACTAGCAGGTCTTGTACCTGCCTCTGGAGCTCTTTCCTGTGGGAGATAGCAGGATTTGTTACAGTGGGGGACCAGGGTTATCCCTATGAAACGCCCAAACCACTTAGTTCTGTTCCTCTAAAACACCGGAAGCCTCCTGGTTTGCAAAGCTCTGCACTCATTCATGGAGTGAAATTTCAGCAACCTGGAGAGAACTGTTTTGTGCAGCTTTTGATGGTATTGATGGCATTGTTTTGTACCATTTTGAGCTTTCAGTCACTAACCATATCTCATGACCATGGATAGTGATGTAGAACTTGTGCACAGAGAGCTGTACCTAGGACTGAGCTCCAGTTTCAACGACACTTCTGCTGACTGTGCTTGCCGTCTCACGTTCCCTTTTCTATCACTCATGAACTAAACCTCAAGATACTTAAAAAGTACTCCACTAAGTCAACAAAACTGTGACCACAGCTCTTCATTCATTCATTCCAAAACTGGACCACTCAAAACAGTGACCCATGTGTTCTGTAAATCTCCATCAAAGTCAAAGTCAAATTTATTTATATAGCGCTTTTCACAACACACGTTGTCACAAAGCAGCTTTACAGTCATATGGGTCCAGATCCCTAATGAGCAAGTCAAAGGTGACAGTGGCGAGGAAAAACTCAGGACACAGCACATCAGCACACAGAACTTATACAGATTTACAGGGTGTCACGGTACGGCGGGCCCCCTCCTGGTCGATCCGTATACAGCGGCAGCTGTCCTGTTGTTGTGGGCGTTGTGTTCGTCCCTCAGGTGGGCGGAGCCCGTGATCCGTCTCACGTGAGGGTCGTTTGTTTGTTTATATATGTCTTGTCTTTGTACCAGTTGACCGCTGGTCATTATATCCTTACTTACGTATCATGTCACGGGTTTTTGGTTTGCGCAGTTTCTATATTAAACCATCCCTTTTCCCTGAGACTTGGCGTGATCGCTTCCATTTTATTTCGCTCACCCTGCCCGTCACACAGGGTAATACATATTTTCCTTCTTTGCACCACTCAGTAATAATTATAATAATAATAACCTGAACCTGTGTCCCCTTCTCACTCAACGTTCGATAGTGCTGTCTGAGGTGGAAGTGGAAATTGTCTTTCACACAGTCATTCACCAGACATTCCCAGGTTCCCATGGGGTTACCGGGTCTATCCAGCAAAACCACCTTTTGACGAATGCTGCTCACCACCGCTAGATGATCAGCTGACAACTTTGCCCCTCTTTTAATCCAACTGTCTAGAACAACTGCAAAATCATTACACCACCCCCCAGTCCTGAATTCAGGGACTTGATCCATTCTTCCTAATCTGGGCAGGGTACTCTTATTTACATAACATCTTCCATGGGGGTTGTTGTATTACCTCTCCCATCAGACCTGTTCACCAGGTCTGATGTAATCAGGCAGAATTGCTCTCCAGAAAATACCAGTTAATACAATACCAGTTGATAAAATATTACCTAAATTAACTCATGAATACATTTGGCTCCTGCTAACAGAATCCCATGTTGTCATCTTCTGGGAAGCTGCAGAGTTAGACTTGGTATTCCTAATAGTGATTTGGTTTCTCTAGTGTTTTTATCTAGTATGTGCTTACACTACACCATATGTTGGAGAGCAGGGCTCCTTGGAGAACACTGTTACTGTGGTCCTGAGGTCCTGTGGTCCTGTAACTGGCCATACTATCTGTATGGCTGGCATCAGTCATCTTCGCAATTTGCACAGCAACTGGTTTTCACTGTTGTTGTACTTAGTAGTCAACTGCTCTCCTTACATTGGCACACTAAAAGTCTAAAATTATTTTACTATTTAACTTAATTTTTATACTTTATATTTTACTGTATATTTCTATCGTACCTTCCTTTATAACCTATGTCTATGTCTATCCGCTACTGGATGTCAAGAATTTCCCTCTGGGATCAATAAAGTATTTATCTGTCTCTCTATCTATCTAAAGGCTTTTTAAGGTGACAATAGAGAAGAAACTTTTTTGAACTGACACAAGAACCTCCAAGATTCAGACACACATACAGCACAGACGCACTGAGCTTATCTGGATGAGCTCAGAGTGTTAGCATCTACTGAAGTCACCGTTGCTACTGAATCATCTCCCACAGTCTGCCCCTGACATTTGACCAGCAAGTACACTGTTCAAAAGAAAAGTGTGCAATGGAACTCCAGAAACTTGCCATAGTAATTACTCTATTTAGTCAAATATTACCAAAGCAGGATGTTTTTTTTAATGAGGGCATTAATAAAAATGCAATCAACTGCATTTTTGTGGGGATGTAACATCTTGCCTTGTGAGGAGATATTGACACCGGCAGAGAATTATACTGCCAGTTCAGGAAGTACTTCTGCGGACACTTGAGGGCTCAGGCCCACGTTCTATTCACATCCACAAGCCGACAGCAATCAGCAGAGGAGGAGAGTTATCTAAATCACATTTTCTGCCCATCTGGATGATGGCACTGCTGTATGTCACTTCAAAACACCTCTTGAAAACTAAGCAAAAGTTGGATATTTAAGAAAAAAATCATTGAAGGAAGGGAAATTATCTACAGAACTAGTAAAAGCATTTCACTTGAGAAAATTACTTGAGTAAAATGTCTGCAAATAGGCTAAATAGTTTTCATTGTATTTTGTGTCAAAATCTAGTCAAGAAAATCTTAGGTCAACAAATATATGTGACAGCTGCAACAGAACACTGTGTGGATTTGATCACTTGGTAGACCATAATAAACCAAGCCATGTTTGTCTGCATCATCCATTTTAACATGCTTATTTCCTGTGAACTGATGGGAGCTAATGGGCATATAATCACATCAGCGGTAATTTACCGACTTTCTCATTGAATTCATTTTTTTAATTATTTGTTTCCAGCAATGTCAATAACATTACACATGTGGATGTGTGGGGTCCTTGCTGCAATGATGAATGAACTCATGGTTGCTATCGACAGCACAGATACCACCCTGAGCGCCTCTGTATTCCTCAGGGAGTGTCTCGGCTCAGAGACGAGCTCTTAGATGTGACCCTTTCTTCAGATCAGTAAAGGCGAAGCGCCAGGCAGGAACCCATGTTCCCTTGTTCAAAGCAAAGATGGCCACACATAAAAAAAAATGTTTCAGCCTGACAGGCCAAAGAGTCTGTTGCAATAATGCCGGTCTGGGAGTCAGAGCCAACACGTCAGTTCAAAGATTCTAAAGATCGTCTTAAATATTTATTAACCCCTTTTGGCTTTCTGACATTTATGAGGACATCAAAGAAGGCCGTCTCCCAATCCTGCCTGTCTTTGTGTTAGTTACTAATACTCAGTTTTCCAGTCCTGCCTTTACCATTGCACTGCTATAGCTCAACTGTTCTGGGAGGCTCTTCCCTCAGGGGTGACTTTCACTGATTAAATGATTAATGGAATGAACTAAACTCCAGCAGGTGTTCACCATTTTAGAAACATTTACACATACACAATATAGTAGATCCATGGGAGCAAATTCAGCTCCCTTGTCACCACCATACATAAGCTTTTTTAACCCTATCCTTCAGTAGTGATCAGGTGGTATTGTTACATTTAAGTAAGTGGTAGTTATATTTAAAATAAACACATGCAGACAGACCACTTGTTTTGTGGAAACGTAACACCCTACCAAGCACACGTTTAAACATAACACTGTAATTTATAATTACAACACTGATAAAGCACACGTATTAATACATATTAAATCTCACATTTAATTCCTGCTTCAGAGTTCAGTGGTAAGACTATTTCTAGTCCAGTGGGTTCTGAGGATACTACAGCAATTTCGTACATTATAACCATTTGAGGCTTGATTAGTTCTCATGAATGCAATTCTTCACTAGATTTTTTTGTTTGTTTGTTTAAATGAGAATCAGAAAAATAACTTTTTGCAGTGGGAGTTTGTCTTTGAAATGTAATGGCCATAAGGAAATTGTAAATGATAGGTGTCATATTGCTCTGATGTTAAAGTCGTATAGAAAAGTCATCTCAATCAATCACAGAGCCACTGATTTACTTCAGCAAAGCACTCACATATTTGAATACACTTTTGTTGAAGCATTACATTTTTATTCAACTTCTATTCAACTATATTCAGACATTCTGCTTGTGGAAGGAGGAGCCACTGTTGGTCCACTGTCACGTCCTCCTGTGCAGGATCAAACACATCGCTCTCAGCTTTCGCCGCCACACAGTGCCTCTCATCCCCTCCCCCACCTGAAATAAAACCTCAGCTTCATCACCACTCCCATCAGCGCCCCCTGTTGGCAAGCTTGTCGAGTGACTGCTCTGAGATTCTGAAATAATTTGCACTGCTTTGCTGAGATTTTGGCTCTTCCTAAACAGAGTGCTCAAACTCCATCTTTCCTTTGTTAATGTGGAGTCTGTAAACAACAAACAAAAGCCCAGTGATGGCACTTCAGCCCCTGACAACTCACCTTACTGATAACTCGCTGTACTAATACCTGTGTGATGTATAATGTAGAGTCAGTATGCCAAAGTGCAAAAAATATAAAACAAGTAGTTTCTTCCAAGGATACTTGACTTTTCCGTTTTTTCCCCCCGAAGGGCCTACCTCTCCGCGGGAAGCTGCTGTAATGTCTGCAGCTCATCGTGGACTGCTGAGCGGACCGTTCTGCCCAAAGTGTTTCAGTCTGAAGGGTTAAAGGTCATCATCATTAATAGTGCCATCCTGGCGTTTTGATCTCCAACGTTCCCTGCCATTCCTGCGCCTTGATTAAGATTTCTATCCTCATTATCGACCCTGTCTTATCTTAATATCTGCACATACATATCTCTTCTGGAGACCAGAAGAAAAAAAAAAAGTTACTAGCAATGAATGCATGCTGTGAGCAAGATAACTTTGCTAGAGTTTAACTTCTATTTTTCTTTGATTTCAAAGGAGAAGCAGAAGTTAGAAGGGTTAGATAAGGAGATCTCACAGACCTGTGGAAAGTAGCTTCTCTTAATGCAAGTCCCTGGTTTCCACCAATCCCCAAAAGCACACACATGCACACACACACACACACACACACACACACACACACACACACACACACACACACACACACACAGAAATAGAAATGCACTTCAGGGATATTTCAATGACATTTCATGCAAGAAGGCGCATGCTCAGTGGTGAAGAGAGGAGAGGGCAGAGAAGGAGCCGTGTTTCTCTGTGCCTTCAAGCCTCGTACACTCTGATATCCGTGTTGCAGGTGCAGCCGCTGCACAAGGACGGCTAAGAACTCCCCGGCCTGCCTTCCTGCCGCATGCATGTAGTCTCTCTGGACTCTAGACCTTATGGCATGATGATACAAATCCAGAGCAGATAAAGTGGAGGTAGGGCCTTCCCTGGGGCGGAGTCCGAGACGCCTGTCATGTGTCTGAAAATATACGTTTGCTGTCTCTCACTGCTTTTGGTCTTATATTCCAATTAATCCCGTTATCATGTTTCGTGTCTGTGTATATTGCTGTCTCCTGTTTTAATTTAATATATACTTTAGAATTTCAATTAAATCAGAGAAAAAGAAGAGCTGATAGCCCTAGATAGCGTGTCTCAACCATCCAGTCATCTGCTGTAATTTAGCTATTTGGGAAAAATAATGGGTGTAATTATCCTAGGCCAAATGAAATGGATTTTTATCTTGAATTTATGTAAATGAATCATTAATATTTAACAGTAGCAATTACTTGTGCTTCTAAATATTCTTAGCATATTCTGCATTTTCTATTATTTTCTTTTCTCCTGTCTGCTTCTCAAAACTTTATCATCTCTGAAATGATATCCCTAACAGCCACTAACATTTATTTTATCCAGACATTCATTGGCAGCCTTTGTGTTGAATTTATTTAGCAATTTCTTACTATTTTATCTATTTTATGTTTTTGTCCTATATCTCTTTTCAGGGATTCTCTCTCTCTCTCTCTCACCATCCCTCTCTCTCTCTCCCTATCCCTCTCTCTCTCTCCATAATCTCTCTCTCGCCATCTCTCTCTCACTCTCTCATACTGCATAATTCAAACTGTCTGTGAATTCTTTCTTTGGAAAGCTGTTGTTGCTGTTGATTATAATTCTGTCCTTTGCTTTAGTTAAAAATAAAATAATCCACACAGTGTTGAATGACTTGTTCAAGGACTGAACACATTTCAATTAACCATTTTGCACTTGTCTCTGACAATGCTCAGGCAACCATTCTAAGCAGATGGCTTAAATTTATAAAACTGAGAAACCAAAACCAAAGAAGTGAACAATTTATTTCAGATTCCCAGTTCTTGCCTATATTCAGTTTCACTTTATGACCAAATGCATTCAGGAAGTGTCAGAGCAGGACTCCCCAGCCAGTGAATAAGAATATTTTCTTTCCCCGTAATGAGTATAAGAAGACTGACTTCATTCTCATATGTCTGTTGAAAGCCTTTAACCTTCCAATTCCAAACAAATACAATTAGACTTCGTACTGCTCACTTGTAAGCATGAATGTTCTAGGAGGTGCTGCTGTAGCCTGTTCATGATGCATTTCCCTCTGTTTTTCAGAGCAGAGCTATATAAATAGAATTCATTATTTTCCTTGTGTCAGTTTCTCCTAATTAGGGGATGATGTATGTGGGAAAATGCACTGTTAGCCTGTTAGCCTGTTAGCCCAGGGGGGGAAAAAAAGAAAAAGGCCAATGTCTGATTGGACGTGCTAAAGCAATTTGGTGCATTAGCATGCGATTGTGTGCCTGTGCCTTCCTGCCCTACAAAGGGCTTATGGGAGAGGTAACAACTATCCAGCATCCATTAGACCATGATTTTTATTCATAAACATTCAGGTCCATTTACTAATCATTTTATTAATATCATGACTTTTTGTTAAATTAATGCTAATGGCTATTGACTGTTTGGAAATGTTATTTATAACAGCATTGAAACATTAAAAGAGGAGACCCTGTACTAGGTGCAGAACAGTTTTTTTACACTCAGGTTTGTTTGCTTAATTGCTTGGTCTTTTAAATAGGAAGATAATAGATTTATATAAGGCACACCTGAATAATCTCTCTCATCCTTCAGTTCATATACCTAAAGTACAGCAGCTGCCAGATGATGGAAGCATAAAACATAACTCCATACCAGCAAGTCTGCACTCAATCATATGTACAAAGAATATTTACACTAGAAATCTATACTGGTGATCTAAAAATCAACAGTTAGATGTGGAGAACAAAAAGATTTCAGAGAAGCTGAACCCCTGAACATTTACCTTCTCATCTGTAAGCTGTCATTTTCAACCTACAAACAACGAGAAGCATTAATACCATCGGCTGAGTAAATGTGATGTTTGGAGAGTATCAACTTTGAATGTTTCCAAAAATGTTCTCATTCTCACCTGCTTAAACCACGTAAACCAATTTAGTGAAACATTGGCTCAAATAATGGGAGACACACTGGGAGACATGAGTTGGGGAAATAAAATCAGAGGTGTGCTGTCATCATGATGCTTTCTGGACAAATGCACTTCATCTCTTTAAAACTCTGCAGCGTGGTGTGTGTGTTTTCTCCAAGTCACAATGTCCTTGCGTTTCTCCGTGCTGGTAAGAGGAATGGTATTTGGAGTGACTGAGTGCCATCCAATGCAAATGTCACAGTTCTCCATCAAGATGTATGCAATTGATTTGTGTTTGCAGACACCTTTGTTGCACCTATTTGAAAGGGCAGAGCAAGGGAGGGGATTGGGTGGCCTTTGCTATTTCCTGTGCTCTGCAAACACACCTCTCTCTGTAGCGCGGACACATGGGGCCCGATTCGACCGACTTCCAGGAGCCTGCGCTCGGTCAAGCACTGCCAGAAGAATCGCTAATGATTATTGTTAAAGGCCCAGGTCAAGCTGACTTTGATTATGGTCTTTAGAGGTTGAAGCAGGAACAACGGGTTTCACATTTCTACCAAATGATTGGCTTCGTAAGCAACGCCACCAGGGATATGTTCAGTCGCCATTTATCCAGTTTGTCTGGCTGTTGATTCTAATCTACGGCTGTCACATATGGCTCCTCCTCCCAGTCGTCAGTCAGGTCTTTTTCTCTCAATACCCTTGGTTTTGTACTAACTTTGTATATTTCTAAACCTAGCCTGTTTGTTCATAGCTTTATTTAAAAAAAATGTATACACAGCATTATTTTTTTTTTGTTATTAATAAGTCATAAACAATAAATCAGTGGATGCTTGTGTAAGGAAGAGCACTATGTTAATATCATCTGGACAATGACACCAGCGATGGCATCAGTAACCAAACAGGGTGATGTAATCAATAACCAAAACAGGGTGATGTAATCAATAACCGAACATTTTCTGTTTCACATGATCTGCTGAAATCTGACTGTTGCATTTATTGTTTATCGCCAGCCTGTTGGTTTTGAACATTGTGTCAGTTTTTAGTCCCTGCTATTATTTTAACGTTGTTTCTTCTTTGTACTTTGCTGTGTTTTTTTTTGTTTATCCTGTGTTCTGGTTTTCTCCGCATTGGTAAACTGACCTTGGGTCGCTCTAATGACTCTGATTATGGATTTGCCCCTAAAAATGTTGATCTTCTTTGCAAATGTATGTGCCTTGTTACACGCCGTTACAACAGTTTTTGCATGGTGGACCTGATTTATTAATGTTCAGATAGGGAAGATTCATAAATATAATTTTGCTTTGATTTGATTGAAGATATGAGCATAGGTTTGGCTTTTAGTTAGTCAGATATTAAAATGAAAACCTTTTCAGTCAGTTTGGACTCAACTGGATAAACTTCACCTTATGTTTGAACAGAGTATCTTAGAAATAAGTCACATAAAAATCTTTTTTTTTGTTTGGTGATTCCTAAATTTCAATGTTAGACAATAGTAGGAACTAATGAAAGAAATGAGATTTTTATGCTAGAGTTGGAAGCAGAATGAGTGACAGAGTGACAATACTGTAGATATAATTGAAAGATATTGTCATACTGAAAGATTGGATCAGTTGGATTTTCAAAAAGCATCACAAACAGCACTGGGAAAGTTTCGGATTTCCTTTGTCTCAGTAGAAGAAAGTTTCTACACTACAGAAATATACAGCCATGTCACATAGCAGATGTCAGAGTGCCGAAGTGTGTCTGTGCTGGAGAGTGTCTGTGCCGGAGTGTGTCTGTGCCGGAGTGTGTGAGTTCCTCTCTGGTCCCAGCCTCAACCTATATAACCTCTCCTTATAACCACACCTTATAACCTCTCCTTATAACCACTCCTTATAACCTCTCCTTAAAACCACTCCTTATAACCACTAAGTATAACCACTCCTTATAACCACTCCCTATAACCACTCCTTATAACCACTCCGTATAAACTCTCCTTATATCCACTCCATATAACCCCTCCTTATAACCACTCCTTATAACCTCTCCTTATAACCACATCTTATAACCTCTCCTTATAAACTCTCCTTATAACCACTCCATATAACCTCTCCTTATAACCTCTCCTTATAACCACTCCTTATAACCTCTCCTTATAACCACTCCATATAACCTCTTCTTATAACCTCTCCATATAACCACTCCTTATAACCACTCCTTATAACCTCTCTTTATAACCACTCCGTATACCCACTCCTTATAACCACTCCTTATAACCACTCTGTATAACCACTCCTTTTAACCTCTCCTTTTAACCACTCCTTATAACCTTCCTTATAACCTCTCCTTATAACCTCCCCGTATAACCACTCCTTATAACCTCTCCTTATAACCACTCCTTATAACCACTCCGTATAACCACTCAGTATAACCACTCCTTATAACCACTCCGTATAACCACTCATTTTAACCTCTCCTTATAACCTCTCCTTATAACCACTCCTTATAACCACTAAGTATAACCACTCCTTATAATCACTCCTTATAACCTCTCCTTATAACCTCTCCTTATAACCACTCCATATAACCTCTTCTTATAACCTCTCCTTATAACCTTCCTTATAACCTCTCCTTATAACCACTCCGTATAACCACTCCTTTTAACCTCTCCTTATAACCTCTCCTTATAACCACTCCGTATAACCACTCCTTATAACCACTCCTTATAACCTCTCCTTATAACCACTCCGTATAACCACACCTTATAACCACTCCTTATAACCTCTCCTTATAACCACTCCTTATAACCACTCCGTATAACCACTCCTTTTAACCTCTCCTTATAACCTCTCCTTATAACCACTCCTTATAACCACTCGGTATAACCACTCCCTTTAACCTCTCCTTATAACTACTCCTTATAACCTCTCCTTATAACCTCTCCATATAACCACTGCTTATAACCTCTCCTTATACCCACTCCTTAAAACCACTTCCTATAACCACTCCTTATAACCACTCCTTATAACATCTCCTTATAACCTCTCCTTATAACCACTCCTTGGCTTAGGAGCAGTAAACTGACTTCCCCTGCAGTAAAAATTAAGCTATGAAAAGATAAGACTGCTGTTGAGGAACTGTGTAAAACTAACACTGCAACATCTGGAGAGGATTATTGTCAGAGAAATCAGAGAAAACCCTTCAGCAAACGTCACCTGCTCTCAACTGTTAAGTTCTGTAAAAATGGCTCATGTTCACAAGAAACTGCTTCACAGGCACAATAAAAGGCCTCCTGTCACTGCCAGTTTTAAGGTAATAATGCAACTACTTTGAAAAGCTTTATATTATTACATAAATTGAAGTAGGGCTGTTACCTATACTCCACTTAATATTGTGCTTATGCGAAGCATCAGTGATGTCTGTCACGACTTTCGTTTCATCGTCTTTGCGCGCCTATTTATTAATAATATACAGTTGCCAGCAGTTAATGAGGCAAAACTGCTGGAGTGACTCCCAGCTCTCCAAGACCAGTGTTTGGTTTCTTTTTTGTTTTTTTTGTTTGACTCTGTGAATTATTAATTATGCTATGGAGGTGCTGCTTTGAACTTCCCTGAATTTACTTCTTAATGATCTCAGAATCATTAAGTAAGATGGACTAAAAGCAAAGCGATTCATGGCATAAAGAGAAGAACCACCACAGGATGAAAGACTTAACATTCACTATTCATAAGCATAATGAACCACTTCCTGAATAGCACCGCACAGATCTGTATATGTCATATACATGCTAATATGAAGCTCTAATAGACATCTGTGCATGTCTGGCTGATGGTTATTGCCTGCTCTGGTGGGGGGTTCCGCTAAGTCCATACAGTTTGGCTATAACTTCTTCATGCACATGAAAAAGTCACTTTCTAGAACTGCTGTCTTGAGTGACTGTGAGAGGTCCAAAGACTGAATAACCTTTCCTCACTGATAATTTTTCAGCCCAACCAGCACACTGAAAAAAGGTTGACAAAAATAACTGAAGACAAAATAACAGAAACTTTTTGATTTGTTCATTATATAATGTGTCAGTAAGAACATTGCACTGCTACTTGAAAGACCTCACAAATTTGCAGATTCACACTATGAAGATTTTTTTGTGAACATAGGAAGTGAGATAGTGGGTGAGGCTAGTGTGAAGACAGGAAGTGGGATAGTGTAACGTATTGATCAGGCAGAGAGGGATCCAAATGCGGAAGAATACCGCTTTTATTGAAATGAAACACTGGTACAAAAACAGGCAGGTGTATCGCTAGCACTAGGATCAGTAGCAACAGCGTTCTCGTGACGGGGTCAGGACAGTCCAGGGTCATAACGGGGGAGCAGAAGTCAGGAGGTACAGTGGGACTAGGCAGGAGACAAGGTCGGGGACGTAAGCGTGGGTCAGAACACGGGAGAGCAGACGGGAAATAGAAAGGCTTGGTACGCGGCATGAGTCGGCAATACTTCGCGACTAGGAAGTGGAATGTGGGCGTTTAAGTAGAGATACAGGGGGGTGTGGTGATGAGCGTCAGGTGAGGCTGGTTAGGTGGAGATCAGGTGGCATTCCTTACAGATAGTGGGTGAGGTTAGTATGAAGACAGGAAGTGAGATAGTGGGGAGGCTAGTGTGAAGACAGGATGTGAGATAGTGGGGAGGCTAGTGTGAAGACAGGAAGTGAGATAGTGGGGAAGCTAATGTGAAGACAAGGAGTGAGATAGTGGGGAGGATAGTGTGAAGACAGGAAGTGAGATAGTGGGAAGGCTGTGAAGACAGGAAGTGAGATAGTGGGGAGGATAGTGTGAAGACAGGAAGTGAGATAGTGAGGAGGATAGTGTGAAGATAGGAAGTGAGATAGTGGGGAGGATAGTGTGAAGACAGGAAGTGAGATAGTGGGGAGGCTAGTGTAAAGACAGGAAGTGAGATAGTGGGGAGGATAGTGTGAAGACAGGAGGTGAGATCGTGGGGAGGCTGTGAAGACAGGAAGTGAGATAGTGGGGAGGATAGTGTGAAGACAGGAAGTGAGATAGTGGGGAGGCTGTGAAGTCAGGAAGTGAGATAGTGGGTGAGGCTAGTGTGAAGACAGGAAGTGAGATAGTGGGAAGCAGAGCCCTATAGAGAGAGAGTCGCGTCAACTCCGTTCACTCCAATGGACCAGTTTTTTACAGCAATGGCGGATCGTGGAGCCTGTCAATAGTTCCCGGAAGTTAGCAGCAAATACGAGCAGCGCAGTCAAACTGGAGCAGTGGACCATCTGTGATACACTTTTACAGGTTAGTACGCTTAAAAAATCAGATTGTGTATTATAAGGACATCAGAATCAAATTAGCATGTGCATTAAAATGTGAATTAAAGCATTTTAGTGAATTATCCACCTCTTAATAAGCAGATTTAGGGAACTAAATCTATGCTAAGACAACGCGAATACGGTTAGCGAGATTTCACATTAACGACCGACAGCCTATTAATTGTAAATTCTTCTCTTAATGCCATTTCACCTAAACGCGATGTTTTTGCGGGGTAGCTATAAGTATTGGTTAAATATAACATTTGAGTGTGATTGTAGAGTGTGTTGGGTCGAGGAGGTGAAATGAGGATATCCATTTTGGAGTACCAGCTAACGTTTTATTTCCTTTTATTTATTTATTTCCATATACATATTCCATAGTGGGTGAATACACAGTATTAGAGAACACTTACTGGATACGTATACACTCATTACACGTATAAAAAACAACCAAGGATGTGCAACAAGTTCAAATTCATATCACATCAATACTCATAATAATAATTTTCTCCTGTATTTTTCTCCTCTCTCTCTTTAAGCCAAAGAACCATAGGGGATTCAATGGAGCCTGCAACTAGATAGCACCCTCACCCTGCACCCGAGTCTGTCTGGAGTCTTAGATTTTTTTTTGTTCACTATTCTGTATTTTAATAAATCAGGCATTAAGCTTTCCAATAGTGTGTTTATTGTGAAAAGTGCAAATGCAGTGTTTGATGATTACCTCACATATATATTTGCTGTTGTAATCTTTAGTGAGGGTAAGATTGCTCCTGCTTAGTTGAGACAACCATTTTTTTCTCCTCTCAGTATCAGTGGGGAAACCATACATTTTTGCTCGATTGGAGCATCCCCATGCAACACAGCAAACCATGGTGGACACTACACAAACAACACGGAGGAAAGGACCCAGAAAAACTGCTTGACATGATATTCATATTTGAGATTATTAGAGATTTATTTTATGAATTAATTGCTGTAAATAAGTGTGTATTAAAAAGACAAGATATATATATAATTTATCTATGTATTTTAATATGTCATATATTGTCTGGATGTAAATGTAATGTGTTTTAATGTACCCTTTTAAAGCATATTTCTGCACAATGAAGTCGAAGAAAATTTTCCTTCTGTCAGAAAATGTACATTAGTCATTTAGATTACTTAGGTCACCAATACCATGGGATTACAGAAATTACCATGAATGTTAGAAAATTAATCTCATCTGAATTTCTCACCCCTTCCTGTCCCTCTAAATATATAAATGAACGTAATATATAACAATTATAAAACAATCAAAGCATTAAACAGCAATGTGCTCTAAAATTAGCCTAAAGTTGGTCGTTATATGTTCGCAATAATCCTCAAATCGCAGTTCTGTCTCTGTTTATGCGCTCAAATTGAACTTCCTGGAACTATCTGAAGCCTCCGTGAATCACGTGACCATCAAGCGTTTTGAACTTCCGTTGTCGCGACTCTCTCTCTATACGGCTCTGGTGGGAAGGATAGTGTGAAGACAGGAAGTGAGATAGTGGGGAGGCTAGTATAAAGACAGGAAGTGAGATAGTGGGGAGGCTAGTGTAAAGACAGGAAGTGAGAAGGGGACGCTGCGTCTTACAGCACTCAGACTCAGATCGTAGGAAACTGCAAACTTTCGTCATTGATTACATCATCCTGTTTGGTTATTGATTACATCGTTGGTGTCATTGTCCAGATGATATTAACATAGTGCTCTTCCTTATGAAAGCATTCACTAATTTATTGTTTATGACTTCTTACTGTGTAATGACATAGAACATGACAAAAGAGAAATGCTGTGTATGCATTTTATAAAATGCCTTGAATATACAATTTTATAAATGTGCTGCAGTCAATTAGCATTCATTTTACAGTATCTGCTCATTAAGAAAGTGTTAATGAAATGCCTCCAGCATACGATAGTCGGCTTTTCCACGGCATCCTAGGAGCTGGTGTATGGGGTGCTGGTTGGATGCTGCTGGTGCCAGGCGTGGTGGGGAGAGCCTCCAGAAGGTGGAAGGTGGTGTGGAGGGCAGAGAGTGGAAGAGGCGGAGGGGCGGAGCAGGGTGCCCTTTTGGCCATATGGGCCCCGCCAGCGCCCCGCCCGCACCACTCCTACCCCGGCCTTGTCCACACGATGGCTGTCCAGCCAGAGAGGGAAGCCATCTGTGCGTCCTGCCCTCCACGCCGGAGGGTCATCGGCTCAAACTGATTGGGCGGAAGTGTGAGGGGCTCGTCTCTAGGGCTCCGTCTCGTACATACACACACGTCCTAGAGTTAAGTTAGGGTTTAAGGATTAGGGTTAGAGTTTAGTGGTTAGGGTTAAGATTAGGTTAAGGTAGGGTTAGGGCAGGGTAAGGGTAGTGTTAGGATTAGATTAGGGTTAGGTTAGTGTTAGGGTTAGGCAGGGCCGGAGTGGGACACATTTTCAGCCCGGGAGTTTCATGTCCAAATCCGGCCCAAAATTATTTTTCCCTCCCAATCGGCCCAAACTAGAGACTGACATGAGCCGGCCCATCGGGAATCCTCCCGAATCTCCCGATTAGCCACTCCGGCTCTGGGGTTAGGATTAGGGGAGGGTTAGTGTAGTGTTAGGATTAGATTAGGGTTAGGTTACTGTTAGGGTAGTGTTTGCCATCAACACTATTCCACACACTGTTCCACACACTACTTCACACACTGTTCCACACACTGTTTCATGCAGTACTACACACACTGTTCTACACCCTACTCCACATACTGCTCCACACACTTATTTCAAAGGTAGGATGTCAACATGTTTTTTATGCTTATCCAGCCGGCTTCATGTATTCCATTTTATAGCAATACTATTTATAAATATGTTTAAATATAAACTCATTTCATTTTCATTTGTCTTCATTTTGCATTTTATTTTTCTTTAGTAGTGAACAGAGAGGGAGTAAAAGCTTCAGTATAATGAGTGCAGTTCCAGCGTGGCTTCAGGCTGAAGACACATGACTGTGTCGTCCAGCGCTGTGTCTAAACAGGCAACACAGACACTCAGTGGAGTCACTCTGCACACAGAGGTGGAATCAGCGCAGATGCCAGACACACTCATCTTATTAAACGTTGGCAATCTGTCGCGGAAGAGAATAGAAGCAAAGAGACAGTGTATTTTTTTGTCATCAGGTTCCTGAAGGTCCCAAAAACGCTTGTTAACTTCCACTGATAGGATGAGGTTTGCTGGTCTATATATAACATATGCGACACACAATGGAGGAATGATTGAAAACAAACGCACACACACACAGACACACACGCACACATATTCAACAATAATCAGCAATCTAGAATAGCACAGCATATTATGGAGGTACCACCAAGGAGGACATGTAATATATTTGCAAATGGTTTTAACAGCAGATCTAGAAGGCGTTTGGCTGTGTTGCATGTTTTATTATTTTGTTCAGACTAGTACTGACTCTATACACAAACTATATACTTTTGATTTCTCAACCAACCACTTAATATCCCCACAAAGGTTTAATCAAACCATGCTAGCATTTTTGTGCACGATTTCCCCAGTCATAGAATCGTGCTGTCATACCAGTGTTTTATGATCTTGCAACTTTTTCGGCAGTGTTTTGAACACATTTCCTTTGAACACTGGCATATTATAAACAATTTAATTCAAAAGAAATTTGCAACCCATAGCTGTTATTTTTTTTTTTATCTCACAATAAAAGAACTTGTGTTTGTCATTCAGCAGGCAGAAATGAATATTTGATTAGAGCGTTTGCGTAGCTAGGTCTCAGACAGTGTCTGCCACTCCGAAGGGGTTTGAGCATTCAAATGAGAGAATGAGATTAGACGTTAATAAATATGGAAATGCTGGTGGCTCTCTCTACTGCTCCAAGTTGACTTTATCCAAGTGTATAATTCCACTTGATGTTGGTGCGGGTCCTGCCAGTGTCCAGGGGAGTCGGGGCCGTGCGGGCAGCAGGGTGAGGGTGGAGAGCTTTTTCTACAGCAGCTCACTGGGCCAGAAACCACCAACATGCTCACCACACTCACTGTGAGAGAGAGACAGAAGTTCAGCTGGATCAGGGAGCCAGTTTGGTTAAAGAACCCCAGGTGGGTTCATTACCAACTGAAATGTATTATTTCTAAAATTGACCAGGAAATTTTATTGACATAAAAAAAAAGTCATTATACATGTCTGTATATTATGTGTTTTCACTACCTGCAATTAGGCAGTGGTAACGGAAAGCAGAAGAGGTGCTAACGAGGTTTGATAACGCCAACGATGGAGAATTGCCCGTTTAAGGATGAAAGCTCCATCAACACGCTCTACTGACCCTTTGAGTTACTCCTGGAGAGGACGAAGGATGGAAACAAACAGCATGGTGGAAATGTCACCAGGCACATGGGCCAGGCAGCTCAAGAGGCTTAAGTTGTGATATTTATCCTGGAGGTCTGGGGTGAATGGAGAGGGGTAAAACGAAAAGGAAAAAAAGCTGTAATTTCATGGTACCTTCAGGGGAAATTTGATTTCTACTGGTGACAGGTTGATAAATAGCAACACAGCAGACAGTGGCCTCCCAAACCTGAGTCTGAATAGAAGACTGTCGAATCATGTTGGGATAAAAGTATTGACTCACATTCGGTCTCTACTGTACAGCTGCGGCAGGAACATAAGCGGATGTGATGAGTTAAACGCTGTGGAAAGAGACTGTGTGTCCTTTTGTTTAGCTGTAATTGTTTTGGGGAACTGTTCTTTAACCTCAACTCTGTGTTCTTTAACTCCAACTCTGTTCTTTAATCTCAACTGTTCTTGAACCCCAACCCTATGTTATTTAACCCTAACTCTGTTCTTGAACCCCAACCCTATGTTATTTAACCCTAACTCTGTTCTTTAACCCCAACCATATGTTCTTTAACTTCAACCCAGTGTTCTTTATCCCCAGCCCTGTTCTTTTCATAGGTTCATAACCTTTTGTGATTGTATCATTTCTCACTGGTTCTCTTATTGTACGTATGTATGAAAGTATGTAAGACAGAAATAAAATGAAATTCAATAATAGGTTGTTGAAGCATATTTATTTATTTACTAGCAAACATTGAGAAAAGAAGCATATTCTTGCTGCCCAGCTTTTAATAATTACCAAGAATATTTTCAATAATTTAAATATGCAATTCCTGCATAAATACCACTCCTTCAGTATTGTCTCTCACTTTAACACTCTAATTCAGGCATACTCTTACTGTATGAATTATTCAAAGTCAAATCACCCCCATTTAATTTGACAAAGACTTCCATAATTCAGTATGGAGTCCAAACAATTAAACTGCATTGCCCTTCATTTGCAATGCATTTATGTTTAATGTGATTTTATACACGGAGAGTAGAAATGCTTCTTTGAGTCACAAACTCTTTAGTGTGAAAAGCATGTTTTTGGCTTCCCTGTGAAGATGATGAGAATGGTCCATGGGAAGTTTGTCCCCCAGAATAGTAATAAATCTTGCATGCTCCTTCCTTTAAACACTCTGAATGCTAAGCAGGAGTTATTTTCATGCGCAGGGTGAAACAGTGGTGGATCGGGGAGTTTGCCTGTGTTCCTCAGCCTGCTATTTGCATGATTGTTTTGACTCATTATTGGAACTAGAGCTATGTGAGTGCATCTCCAGTGTCCCTGAGATATCGCGCATATGTGTGACACGAGAGTCCCGGAGCTCCTGAAAATCTACAACCTTCCTGAATCCTGAATCTTTGTGCTTCCCCTTCCCTCTATGTTTAAGGGTTACGGTTTTAGGTATTTGTGGTTTTAGGGTGGGGCGTTTAGATTTTAGGGGGTGAGAGTTAAAGTTTTAGGGTTGGGGTTCACTAACCCTAGGTTAACGACACTAGTCTGATGGGTAAACAAGTCACTGATGGTGAAGTCAGAATCATTCTACCCCCATTCAGACCTCGGAAGAAACTACTGCACTGTTACAGTGCAGAATGAATCAAGTGCTCATGTTCATATTACAGTACAGCTACAACCTGTTACAGTATTACTTACACCCTCAAACAATGCTCAAAAGCTCTAAGGCATAGTATTAAATGAAATAGATTGGGTTAAATTAAATGGAGAAGATTCCTTCTAATGTTAATTATTACAATTTAAATGTAATTTACCCCACACGGTTACCCTGCACCCTCACCCTGCACCCTCACACCTCCAGTTTCACCTCCCGCTCAGTTCTTGGAACATTCTGAGCTTTATGCTAAATGCCAGTAACTGTGTATGAGAACCATGCGGAGGGTCTTGGCAGACGGCCGGACTCCCAGCCAGTACCTCCACAATGCACAGCATGTTCACAGCACGCGAAGGCCGGCACAGACCCGTCCATCACCTCTGGGAGGGGTGGGTCAGGCGCCAGAGTGGCACAGAGACACAGGGAGAGGCTGTGAAAGGCGGTCACACTCCGGACACACTCCGCACACACTCCGTACACACTCCAGTCCAAAGCTTTATTTGTTACCTTTGTTTGTCCGCTTCAATCAAATAAACAAGGTACCCCAGCACAACTGGGGCTTTAACTGTGTGAAAAAAAAAACAAATAGCTACAGAATCATCGTTTGTGTGAGTGTGAGAGTGTGTGTGAGTGTGAGAGTGTGTGTGAGTGTGAGAATGTGTGTGAGTGTGAGAATGTGTTAGCCTGAGATTGTGTGAGCCTAAGTGTGTAAGAGAGTGTGTGTGAGCCTGAGAGTGTGTGTCTGAGAGTGTGAGAGCATGTGTGAGCCCAAGTGTGTGAGAGTGTGTGTGAGCCTGAGACACTGTATGAGCCTGAGAGTGTGAGTGTGTATAAGTCTGAGAGTACGAGTGAGTGTATATGAGTCTGAGAGTGTGAGAGTGTGTGTGACCCTGAGAGAGTGTGTGAGCCTGAGAGTGTGCGAGTGTGTGTGAGCCTGTGAATGATGGTATTGTGAGGACGTCAGGGCTGCTTGGTGCATGTGCAGGTTGTGCAAACTAAGCTGTTCAACTTTCATTCAGCAGAGCAGTTGAGGTCCACGGTGCTGAAGGGTAAACAACAGAATACGAACTGTAGGCTACTCTCTTTAATTCAGACAGCAGTCTCTCTCTCTCTCTCTGCATCTCTTCATCTGCTGCACAGTTAAGAGCGTGTCTCTCACTCTCTTTCCCATGTGACATTGAATGAGAGGTTTTCTGCACTTTCTTGTAGTCATATATCTCCTGCAGCATTAGAAACCCTAAAAATATGTTCACCTCATCATCACTTATTAAAATCAGTAAATTCACCTTTGATGTTGGCTTAGCTCGTAATCACAGCTTACCTCACTCATCTTGTTTCCTTGATTAAATTTGTATGGCAGAATAAATTATGCACTATCATGTTTATTGTGGCATTTAAATTCATTTTTTTAATTCCCTTTTGATCATTCATTTCAAGGATTATTTTTACCTTTTTCAGCATAATATTTATTTTCACAGTGCTGCCAAAGCAGGACAACACAACACGGGGAAAATTGGGTAGAGATAGAAATAGAGACACAGGGAGCATATTTTGACATACATAAAAGGATTTTTTACCAAATCAGTTGAAGATTGTAGAAACATAGGCAATAGACAATCTAATACCTTAATCTAATCCCTTAATATAATCCCTAATGTTAAGGGCTGTGCTGAATGGCTAGGAACTGCAGTGACAAGGCATTAGACACTGTGGGTTCAAATACTTTGTACAGATTTCAAGAATTTCAGAATCAAGCTCCAGATTCAAAGAACCAACCTTTCCAATTCTCTTTATTTCCCACTGGGTGGATGGATGTGTACAGTGTGAGTTAGTCTGGGTAACAGCTGGGGTGTGTTCAAATCAGTGTGAATTAGCCTGTGTAACGGAGCTGGGGTGTGTTCAGAGCTGGGGTGTGTTCAGGTCAGTGTGAGTTAGCCTGGGTAACAGAGTTGGGGTGTGTTCAGAGCTGGGATGTGTTCAGGTCAGCGTGAATTAGCCTGTGTAACGGAGCTGGGGTGTGTTCAGAGCTGGGGTGTGTTCAGGTCAGTGTGAGTTAGCCTGTGTAACGGAGTTGGGGTGTGTTTAGAGCTGGGATGTGTTCAGGTCAGCGTGAATTAGCCTGTGTAACGGAGCTGGGGTGTGTTCAGAGCTGGGGTGTGTTCAGGTCAGTGTGAGTTAGCCTGTGTAACGGAGCTGGGGTGTGTTCAGAGCTGGGGTGTGTTCAGGTCAGTGTGAGTTAGCCTATGTAACGGAGCTGGGTTGTGTTCAGAACTGGGCTGTGTTCAAAGCTGGGGTGTGTTCAGGTCAGTGTGAGTTAGCCTGTGTAACGGACCTGGGGTGTGTTCAGAGCTGGGGTGTGTTCAGGTCAGTGTGAGTCAGCCTGTGTAACGGACCTGGGGTGTGTTCAGAGCTGGGGTGTGTTCAGGTCAGTGTGAGTTAGCCTGTGTAACGGACCTGGGGTGTGTTCAGAGCTGGGGTGTGTTCAGGTCAGTGTGAGTTAGCCTGTGTAACGGACCTGGGGTGTGTTCAGAGCTGGGGTGTGTTCAGGTCAGTGTGAGTCAGCCTGTGTAACGGACCTGGGGTGTGTTCAGAGCTGGGGTGTGTTCAGGTCAGTGTGAGTTAGCCTGTGTAACGGACCTGGGGTGTGTTCAGAGCTGGGGTGTGTTCAGGTCAGTGTGAGTTAGCCTGTGTAACGGACCTGGGGTGTGTTCAGAGCTGGGGTGTGTTCAGGTCAGTGTGAGTTAGCCTGTGTAACGGACCTGGGGTGTGTTCAGAGCTGGGGTGTGTTCAGGTCAGTGTGAGTCAGCCTGTGTAACGGACCTGGGGTGTGTTCAGAGCTGGGGTGTGTTCAGGTCAGTGTGAGTTAGCCTGTGTAACGGACCTGGGGTGTGTTCAGAGCTGGGGTGTGTTCAGGTCAGTGTGAGTTAGCCTGTGTAACGGACCTGGGGTGTGTTCAGAGCTGGTGTGTGTTCAGAGCTGGGGTGTGTTCAGAGCTGGTGTGTGTTCAGAGCTGGGGTGTGTTCAGAGCTGGTGTGTGTTCAGAGCTGGTGTGTGTTAAGGTCAGTTCTCATCAGTGCTCTCAGCACTCCTGCCCTTCAACAGCTTCTGAATAAAACATCATTAGCTCCCTACAACAGAAGGAATCAGGTACAGCTCCATTCACTAAAACACTGGACATAATTGCATGAATTCCAAATGCCATTTTTTAAACATTTTTTTTTATTAAGCTGAGGATAAATAATGAGATCAATTTTCAAAAATGTAGATGAGGACATTGCAGAGAATTGTCACCTTCACTGTGCTGGAACCGAACTGGCCTTTCTGGTACTAAGATTACACAGCATGTTGAAGACACATTACAGAAACATACAGACATGTTTGACAGGCGGTTATAGCATATAAGACATGAGACAGGCACATGGGAGAGGCGTGTCCTACCTGAAAAGATATATAGGTTGTAAAATGTTGTAATATTGTAAAACATATTCCTTGGTATAACAAATCAGCATTTGTTGTTATTTCACTGTTGCAGTATATTTTGTCCAGAACACTGAATGAGCTATTTAGAGTACCCAGTTAAAGTTCAGAATTTGCTTATTAGCTGAGAGTTTACCAGAATTTACAGAGTTTACAAGTATCTAGAGATAGCTACTTGAGAAAAGCATTTAGGGCCATTTACACTTTACTATGTTGTAGATTTTGAATTTTAATGGATATAATTGACATTTATACCATCAATGTACACATAAACACTCATAATGAAGTGAAAACATGTTTATAAAGATTAAAAATTTTAACCAAGATCTTATTCACAAATGTATTCAGGCCCCTTTGCAGGTAGCGTTCCAAACTGTAGTCGGGTGCATCCAGTTTAGTTCAATTACACAGAGATATGTCTAGAAGTCTTGAAATTTGAACTGATTGACCATAATTTGGAAAGGCACAGATCTGGATCTATAACAACATGCTATTTACACAGCAATCAAATTATAGCAAGGCATAGATCATTAGGGAAGTCAAATAGAACCTCAAGGTCATTCAAAGAGAGGTCCAAAAATCCTATTCAGAGACGTCACAACTTATTAGATGAACAAACATCGTTGCAGCACTCCATAAATTGGATTGGGCTGAATAAGAGAATAAATATTTTTGCAAAAGAGTTTGCCATTATTGGAGATTAAGTATAGATTGATTGTTAAAATTGCAAATAGAGCTATTCAAAGTCAAACTCACAACACAACAAAGTTACAAAAGGGCTCTGAATACTTTCTGAATCCACAGTGTAAGATGCTCCTCATTATTTAAACTTCACAGTCAGAATTATACACTGTACACATGAAAGATTGACTTCTACATCTATGATACTGTTGTATTTTAAATGTCATACTTTTTTGTTCTGTACCAAATTAGATATTATATGTTGTAAATATACCCCACCCCATATTTTGTTCTCAACAAGTGTAATAATCCTTAGGTTGGAGTTTATTGTGAATACATGTGTAGATCATCAGTTATCTGTATTTGAACACACTTGTTCAACACACTTGCAGTGCATTGTGCATTGTGAGCATGACCGGGTGAACTGGAACTGTCTGTGAGCACGACCGGGTGATCTGGAGATGTCTGTGAGCACAACTGGGTGGCCTGGAACTGTCTGTGTGCACAACCGCATGATCTAGAGCTGTCTGTGAGCATGACCGGGTGATCTGGAGCTGTCTGTGAGCATGACCGGGTGATCTGGAGCTGTCTGTGAGCATGACCGGGTGATCTAGAGCTGTCTGTGAGCATGACTGGGTGATCTAGAGCTGTCTGTGAGCATGACCGGGTGATCTGGAGCTGTCTGTGAGCATGACCGGGTGATCTAGAGCTGTCTGTGAGCATGACCGGGTGATCTGGAGCTGTCTGTGAGCATGACCGGGTGATCTAGAGCTGTCTGTGAGCATGACCGGGTGATCTGGAGCTGTCTGTGAGCATGACCGGGTGATCTAGAGCTGTCTGTGAGCATGACCGGGTGATCTGGAGCTGTCTGTGAGCATGACCGGGTGATCTGGAGCTGTCTGTGAGCATGACCGGGTGATCTGGAGCTGTCTGTGAGCATGACCGGGTGATCTGGAGCTGTCTGTGAGCATGACCGGGTGATCTAGAGCTGTCTGTGAGCATGACCGGGTGATCTGGAGCTGTCTGTGTGCACGACCGCATGATCTAGAGCTGTCTGTGAGCATGACCGGGTGATCTGGAGCTGTCTGTGAGCATGACCGGGTGATCTAGAGCTGTCTGTGAGCATGACCGGGTGATCTGGAGCTGTCTGTGAGCATGACCGGGTGATCTAGAGCTGTCTGTGAGCATGACCGGGTGATCTGGAGCTGTCTGTGAGCATGACCGGGTGATCTAGAGCTGTCTGTGAGCATGACCGGGTGATCTAGAGCTGTCTGTGAGCATGACCGGGTGATCTGGAGCTGTCTGTGAGCATGACCGGGTGATCTGGAGCTGTCTGTGAGCATGACCGGGTGATCTGGAGCTGTCTGTGAGCATGACCGGGTGATCTGGAGCAGAACCACGGATTGGCAGCTTGACATTTGTTGCAAGTGAGGTTTCAGAGGAGTCCTGGCCCAGACTAAGAGCAGGGCCGTGGGGTTCTGTGGGTGCAGCGAGTCCTGGGGTCCTTCGGCTCCAGGGACCACACGGCCCTGCCGCCGGCCCCGTCCTCACCCGCTGTGGCCACACAACTATGCCTCCATCTGGAGCAGCAGAGGGCCCTCACTGCTGCCAAAGCATCCGCCACCGGCCGCCACTTGGGCTCCCCGTCCGTCAGGGGATTAATTAGGACGCAGGGAGTCGGCTGGACACTGAGCCACAGAAGTCAGTTTGAAGGCACTTCAAGCCAGTTCGCTGAACTCCAGTGCTTCAGCTACAGAAGAATCTGATGAGGAAAGAGTCACTGCAGCACACAGTGTCTGAAACGCCGCCGGGGTCTGTGGATCAGGACCGGCTGGATCGGGGTGGGAGATACTGGTGGAAAACTAGATGTCCGTGATGGCACTGTGTCTGAGTACGTTTCTGGAGTTTTCAGACAAACAGAAGAAAGTGTTACATCACTGTTTGCATATTGTGCTGGTTTGGAAATGCGATGATGTGTTTTGTCTGTGTGATAGAAAAGGGAGGGAAGTGTGTGAATAAGCACGCAAGGATGTGTGTGGCAGCAGCAGCGCTGCATGTGTGTGTGCACTTCTGTCATGTGTGTATGTATTTCATGTGTGTTTATGTGCTGGTGCACGCGTGTGTGTGTGTGTGTGTGTGTGTGTGTGTGTGTGTGTGGGCGGCAGAGTGGCATACAGACAGGGGAACATGGCAGCATATCCGCAGTGGAATGACAGGCTTATTTGGCAAAGCAAACGAGGGGTTTCGGGGAGGCACCAGATGGTTCGATGGGTTTGGGGGAATTCATCCGCGTGTGGTTCAGCAGGGGAGGCCCATGAGAGATGGAGAAAGAGAGTGAGGGAGAGAGAGAAAGACAGAGAGAGAGGGGGGAAAGAGAAGGAGTGAGGGACAGAGAAAGACAGTGAGAGAGGAGAAAGAGAAGGAGGGAGAAAGAGAGAGTGTGAGAGGAAGACAGTGAGGGAGGATGTGAGACAGATTCTCTCTTTCTCTCTATCTGTCTCTCAGAACTTTCACTTTTATGATAATATATATATATATATATATATATATATATATATATATATATATATATATATGCAATCACATGGCAGCAACTCAATGCATTTAGGCATGTAGACATGGCCAAGACGATCTGCTGCAGTTCAAGCCAAACATCAGAATGGGGAAGAAAGGTGATTTAAGTGAATTTGAATGTGGCATGGTTGTTGATGCCAGACCAGCTGGTCTGAGTATTTCATAAACTGCTCATCTACTGGAGTTTTCACGCACAACCATCTCTAGGGTTTACCGAAAATGGTCAGAAAAAGAGAAAATATCCAGTGAGCGGCAGTTCTGTAAGCGCAAATGTTTTGTTGATGCCAGAGGTCAGAGGAGAATGGCCAGACTGGTTTGAGCTGATAGAACAGCTACAGTAACTCAAATAACCAGTCGATACAACCGAGACACGCAGAAGAGCATCTCTGAACGCACAACACGTCGAACCTGGATTGGCTACAGCAGCAGAAGACCACACCGGGTGCCACTACTGTCAGCTAAGAACAGGAAACTGAGGCTACAATTCATACAGGCTCAACAAAGATTGGAAAAACATTGCCTGGTCTGATGAGTCTCTATTTCTGCTGCGACATTCGGATGGTAGGGTCAGAATTTGGCATCAACAACATGAATGCATGGATCCATCCAGGGGCGGACTGGGACAAAAAATCGGCCCTGGCATTTTTGGACCAGACCGGCCCACTCACACTCGATAACGCTTTTCACACTTTTCAGTTTTTTGAATGTGTATACCAATAGTTTACTCTTTAAAACCATGTACCCTAAGCCATGCCATGAGTTTACAGGAATTAGTGAGAGTGAAATTAAATAATTTTTAAATTATTAAATACTTTCAAAAAGTTTTGTTTATTAACAGTATGAAAATGCATATTGAACCACTCCATCACAGTAATGAATGCAGCATTCATCCAACTGGGTGTGCCTATGTGTTTCAGGGAGGAAGACAAGAGAAAGAAAGAATAGAGATGAAAAATAAAGGATCAGATGCCAACTCTTCCAAGAGTAGTACTCAATAAATTGTGAACTTACCCAGTCAAAAGAATGAACATAAGGAATTAATTATTGTTGTTTTATCAGAAAAACAGACACACAGCTGCATTGGCATAATACTGGCAAAAAAAATTGTCATTGTAAAAAATAAGATTTTCTTTAATTAGAGCCTACATTTTCTTTAGCCAGCTAGGCTAAATGCCCCCAAACACATCCAGGCGAAAAAGTAGCTAAACCTAGGCTTACAAGTTAAACAATCAATGGCCTAATAACAAAATCAGAAAACTGCCCAGTAACTCAGTTTAATTGAATGGTGGCTTTAAAAATACACCTAGAAATACTGGATTTATGAAGATTTGTGAAGAGGCACACAGCAGCATTGGCATATGGCACAGGCAATAAACAAAATTACCATTTTAAAAAGTGTAATTTCCTTTAATTTCTGTACATTGTCCCTAAACACCTCCATAAAAGCTACCAAACATTTCCCCTTCCTACCAAGCATAGCCTTAGCCTAGCCTACTACTCACCCCACAAATATTAATAGTATAATAATGAAAATAGAATGCTGCCTGCTGAGTGACTTAGTACTGTTTTTGTTGGTGAATGGAGGTTTTAAAAGTGTTCTCACATTTAAGACTATTTAGTTCAGAATGGAAGACATAAAAGTACTAAAATAGGCTTATTTTCTCATACAGTGTACACAAAGTCTTATAATAGAGGTAAGGACGTTATTCACTTATTTTACCTTTTGCATTTACAATACAAACTAACTCGGCCATAGAACATTAGCCAAAATGATTTTATTGATGTTTTATCAATTTATCAGATTTGGCAAAGGGTTTGGTTGCTTAACCCTACTCATTTTATAGCTGCTCTGAAAGGAGTCGGGCTTACCGCACGTTCAGTACATGTTTCTGTCCACTGGCCACCGCCACCACTGTCATCAGCCACGGGAGCTGATGAAGGCCCTGCTGTGGCAAACATTTGAGTAATTTTTATACATTTGGCAGCGTTTACTTGAAGTTCAAGCTTCTTTTTGTCGTAGTTTCTCTGCACCTCCTTTGCGCTTTTTCTCCATCTCAGATACTCACATACGTTATGTTAATCAACGTTAGATTGCACTACGCACCGGCGCATGGAGGAGGGGGTGTTTGATGATATGATTGGTACAGGTCTGTGTCAGTAAAGAAAATAACCAATGGGCTGCATACCAGCGTGTTTAAGGACCGGTAAACTCTCACGCTGACTTTTTTTTGCCAAATGCATTATGCAGGCAGCAGGAGCATCGCGAAAGGTGTGTTAATGTGATTCGCCAGACAAGTGTCAATCAGCCAGCCTCCATCTGAATCGGCCCACTGATCTACTTGTTTTATGGGCCGGTCAGACCAATATATAAATAGATAAAAAAGTGTCAGGACTGTCGGCCCAAATAGCACGTCGGCCCACCGGGAAAATGCCCGGTATGCCCGATGGCCAGTCCGTCCCTGGATCCATCCTATCTTGTATATCAATGGTTCAGGCTGGTGGTGGTGGTGCAATGGTGTGGGGGGGTATTTTCCTGGCACACTTTGGGCCCATTAGAACTAATTGAGCATCATGTCAACGCCACAGCCTACCTGAGTAGATCTCACCAGATCTCAATCCAATACCTTTGGGATGTAGTGGAACGGGAGATTCGCATAATGGATGTGCAACCGACAAATTTGCAGCAACTGCATGATGCTATCACCATGTCAATATGGACCAGATTCTCTGAGGAATGTTTTCAGTACCTTGGTTAATCTATGCCACAAAGGATTAAGGCAGTTCTGAAGGCAAAAGGAGGTCCAACCCGGTACTAGCAAGGTGTACCTAATAAAGTGGCCGGTGAGTGTATATATAAATGATAATTAAATATTGTTGATGAAAAAAATAACAGTCCTTAAGTTATAACAATAATAACAGTAGGTCATTAATAAAAAGTTATGTGTAGCCAGATTTTTGCAAATGAAGTATACTGACCTTGACAAGCCATGCTGCTGAAACCGTGCTACAGGGTGCGTTGTTTTGGAAAATAGGGTTGCTTATAGATTCGGTTGAACTGTATTTCACACACAGACTTAAATGCTCACTTCATGTGCAGTAACAGCTCAACCTGCAGCTTTGCTCACTGATCTAGTACATTTGAAGATTTATTGTATTGTCTTTTCTACATAAGAGTGCAGCCAAATCCGAATACGGTATTCAGAGCAAATAGTGGGTTTTTATGAATATTTCTTTTTTTAATAAATATTGTATATTTTGAATATACAAATTCTTTTTTTAATTCATTGTTTTCAGAATCATCAGGAAAAAAACAGTTCAAATAGCTTTTTATATTTTGCTATGCCACTGTTTCAGAAGACTTGTCAAAGTTCAAATGTCAAATGTCAAAGTTCTGCCTTCAACATACAGTCTACGGCGCAGGGCCATGATGCAGCACTTTCGGCGAGCGCATTTGCGCACGTTAGTAGCAGCACAACAGGTCACATCTGTGAACTAGCAAAAAACTTAAACAAAGCATTGTAAGAAACATCCAAAACGGTGACCTGCTACAGTGTATGGAATAACAGCAACTCAATGAAATGATAAATACGCGTTCTCTAGTACACACTGAAGATAAGGTTATAACTACAAATACAAATAATTATGCGCCCTCAGCACATACAGGTAGAAGTGGAGAAGCTTGGCTTTCTCACATCCCCAGGTGCATATTACTTTCATTACTTTTACTGGTGTATTCTTCTATTTTGTAGATTTGTAGATGTTTGTTTCAGACTGTTTGTGTTTCTGAATTGGAGGGACACCCGACACTTGACATTTGGAATTTTAGGACACTGCAAAAAGGGGGAATTGGCCTTAGAGCTCTGTACACATTATTTGTTGCTTTCCCACATACAGTACCTGCAGTACAGGGGACTTTTATCACAGGGGCTTTTAACTTATTCTATGCACTTCCTTTCAGTGCATAATATGACTTAGCCCCACCCATCCAAGCCCCAAGACTTGAGCCATTCTGGCTTTACTGTGGCTGTTCTGTTGAGGTTTTCTTCACCTTCACAGTGCTGTCATTTGTATGTAATTGCTTATTTGCATGATTGCTGCTTGGGTGTGGAAAATATGAAAAAGTTGAAAATGAAATTGAGTCCAGTATTAGGATTTACATTTAAAACAAACGCCATTTATGTCATTAAGGGGTGCTCTGTTTTTACTCCAAGACGAATAGCCATTATTATGTTGTGCTTATCAAATAATGCAAGAGGGAAATGCATACAGGATTGTAGCTGTTGCTGTGTGAACAATGCATAAAATATGCATATGGCACTTTAGATAACTACGGCATGTAAAGATATTTCATGTATCATTCGAATATGGATTTATGCAAATGTAAGTGTTATTGGGATCAGGGCAGCACAGTATATCGAAAGCAGGAGCAAGTGAGAGTGAAAGAGAAAGCAAGAGAGACTGTTGGACGTCTGTTTGGAATAGTAATTAGTAAGTGAGAGTGGTTCCACATTTCAGTTCATTTGCCTAATTCTGACATGCATATGGAACCATACATATTCATTTCAGGACAGCCTGCAGTTATTAGAAAGATTTTTTCCCCCTGAAGGCGACATTTATGAGTATTCACATTATTGATACTGTAAAGGTCATGACAATACAGTTTTAAGTTTCTCACTTTACATTCTTTACTCTCTCTACATTCCTTACTTGACATTGTTGTCCTAAAGCCACACAATAGGAAGGCATCCTGTAGCTCTTTAAAACTTCAGTGGGCGTTTGACGCTGCATTTCTTATTTGAATGAGCAGTTTAGCTGATGGTGAAAGCTACATCTATTCAACCTATAATACAGTCACGGCATCAGTTTGGAGTGTCATCTGTAGGGACTTGTGCTGGTAATGTTGGTGTCTTACTGATCCGTATTTCCCCAACATCAAACATGTTGAGAATGTAGAAGCGCGTGCATGTATACATACAATACAAATCAATACGCATATACAACCATGAAAGCTGTTTTACTTACAGCATCCTACAAAGGCCTCACCTGTGCGCACGGCCATTCAACCGTTAGCGTGCAGATATAATTATCTGCTTGCGGTGGACTATTGATAATGTCTGAAGGCCATTGTCCGAAGGCCAAACCACATGAAGAGTTGTTCAGATCGCACTTGTGACACAGTAAATGGAACAACCAGTGTGAAACTGGGGTTCTGGTTCTGTGTTCTCAGAGAAGGACTCGGAGCATTCTCAGCTTATTAGGCCTTTAACAAGATTTTCTCACTGAGTCCAGTGTATTAGAGCAGGGAAAGTACCTCAGCACCGGGGTGCTGGACAGCGCTCTGCACAAGGGTGAGGTACAAGCTCGGAGGTCAACACCCTCACTTTATTATACCACCAAGATCTCCTGCTACATTATATCGCCAAGGACTCCTGCTACTAGCCCAATATCATTTACAAAAATAATGGTAAAAATACTGTATGTTTCTTCATTAAGAGACCTTCACCTGATCGTGTTCAAATGTCAGCTAAGGTCAGGATGGTCATGCTTTGACGCAGGTCAGACGCAGTACACTTGAGACACACTTCAGCCCTGGTCCTCTGGCTCATCTGGGCTGGAGAAAGTCAAAGACCTCACGATCCACAGCGGGAGCAGGAACAGACGTTGTCGCAAATGAAGAACACAAATGCACTAATTGGAAAAAAAGGTATTTGTGAGTATAACTGTGTTCTACATCATCAAAGCAATCCGATGGTAAGTGCGGTATAGCATTAGCTCCATCAAACTGAATTAGTTTCCATGCCTAACTCATTTATGGCAAATGTCTCTCTCTATTGCAACAATCTTCTGCTGGCTATTGAACTGAATAAAGGGGTGGGCGGTGCATAAGACATGGGGAGACTGGCTTGACCACAGAGCATCCTCCAAATCACACACATTTCAACTCCATCAGTGCTCCCTAATGAATTACGCAATTAATATTTGTATGATAACATTTATATATTCAAATGAACCTCATTATTGCCCCTGCATTTTCCAGATTAATTTTGATTACCCCATTTAATGACAACATTACCATGGCTAATGAGACAGGATTAACTTGTGATGTTTGGAGCAATTTCCACAAATCCCAAAGTAGGGAGGGTCTTGGGTAAGATATTTGGGAGAATATTGTGGGTGAATTCGTTATATAATCTTACCAACGGGGTCCTGCTTCACCAAACCCATGCATGTCCTCTGCTCTTCTGAGTATCCTCTGCTGTTGACAATGGAGGTGTTGCCAAAATAAACCTATGAAGTTGGTCCAAACAATTAAGAGAAGGAGAGCACCTGGGTGTTGGTTGAGGATTAGGGTTAGAGTTAGGGGTTAGGGGTTAGGGTTAGTGGCTCCTCCAGAAGTACCAAATGGGATATGGTGTATAGGCACTTCAGAACTCCCCCTCAGTGCAAACAGAGGTCACAGTGTAAGACAAGATATGCTCTCAGAGTGTAGACCCTAACCCCTAACCCTGCCCCAGATGTTATGAGAATGAGAATATAGAGAAAATATCCACATATGCCTTATTTGTAGACAATATATATACTCAATATTTGGACAGTTTCTATGAGAAATCTATAACAATATTCAATAACAGTATTATAACTTTTGTAGGTTTGACAAACATTTTAGAAAAAGAATAATACAGTAAAAATAGCAATGCTAAAGATGATTAATGCAATGCTAAAGATGATTAATGAGAGCTAGATAGTGGTACTGAGGGTGGCAGCTCGTGTCTTGTTCGTTTAAATGATGCATGTTCCTGATAATAAATAAACACCCCAAAGCACAAAGCTTCAGTGCACTGAACAGGTGAACAGGTGAGGGCTCCTGAACAGGTGAACAGGTGAGGGCTTCTTAACAGGTGAACAGGTGAGGGCTTCTGAACAGGTGAACAGGTGAGGGCTTCTGAACAGGTGAACAGGTGAGGGCTTTTGAACAGGTGAACAGGTGAGGGCTCCTGAACAGGTGAACAGGTGAGGGCTTCTGAACAGGTGAACAGGTGAGGGCTTCTGAACAGGTGAACAGGTGAGGGCTTCTGAACAAGTGAACAGGTGAGGGCTTCTGAACTGGTGAACAGGTGAGGGCTTCTGAACTGGTGAACAGGTGAGGGCTTCTGAACAGGTGAACAGGTGAGGGCTTCTGAACAGGTGAACAGGTGAGGGCTCCTGAACAGGTGAACAGGTGAGGGCTTCTGAACAGGTGAACAGGTGAGGGCTTCTGAACAGGTGAGGGCTCCTGCAGCTCTGAGTGCTTCACTATGTGCAGCCTCTTCCCACAGTGGCTGAGGTTTCCCGCTCAAGATCTGAGGCATAACGTTACACAAGCATTGCACAGAAGAGATTCTCTTCTTAAAGAGATTCCCTTCTTAAAACATATGAAAACACCAAAAAAATGAGAGGCATTCGGAAATGAGTAATAGTGAGTGCACGTGTCTGAGAGAGAGAGAGAAAGACAGACAGAGAGAGAGAGAGAGAGAGAGAGAGAGAGGAAGATACAGAGTCTAGAGCATCAATTTTCAAAGCATTCCATTCTGCCTCCGGCATATACTGTATCACAGAGTCTAGAGAGAGCTGCAGCCTGTGCCCAGAGGACTTGAGACAGGGAGAGATTCTGGGTGGAGGCGAAACAAAACGATAAGGTGTGAAAGCCAGGAAAGGAGAGGTAGAAAAAGAAATAGAACACCTGCTGGGCTCTGGCTTTCAATTACTCCTTACAAGATTTGAAATTAATAAGGTTAATTAGCCACTATAATTAGTTCAACTCTTTTAGCTGTTATAGAAATGTTCAACACTCAAGTTTCAGGTTGGTTGAGTTGTTTTTTTTCCCTGCTTCTCCTGTATCTCCCTGTTGCATGATCAGGTTGGGTTTAATCTCAGTGGGAAGATTTATATGTCAACCATTCCATCCAAGTATCTTAATCTGTTCCTGTGAGAGACACAGTATCTCATTAGAATATTGGATTTTTGCACTGCTGGGGGATGTTGAGTGTAGAGGGACTACTGTGGAATTTAATCTAGCTGCGTCCAAAATAATCAAGGAATGCACAGCATGTGGAGAGAAGCTTGTGGAGTTGCAGCAGAGAGAAAAAGGTCTTTAGAGAAGGATCTTTAGAGGATGGTCTTTAGAGGATGGTCTTTAGAGAAGCGTCTTTAGAGGATGGTCTTTAGAGATTGGTCTTTGGACAACGGTCTTTAGAGAATGGTTATTAGAGAACGTTCTTTAGAGAACAGTCTTTTAAGAAGGTTCTTTAGAGAATGGTCTTTGGAGAATGGTCATGATTTGTACCAGCATGTCTTCCTCCACATGTCTAGGCCCGTTCAGTACCGTTCTCCACCATCTGTCCTACAGTGATGAGCATTTTTTGTTATATATATATATATATATATATATATATATATATATATATATATATATATATATATATATATATATATATATATCCATATTATGGCAAGCCGTTCAGGAAAAAACGATATATATAGAATGACTGCTAAGTCTGAATATATGGAATGAAACCTGAGAATATTGAATGAAAGTCTGAATATATGGAATGAAAACCTGAATATATGGAATGAAAACCTGAATATATGGAATGAAAGTCTGAATATATGGAACGATAGTCTGAATATATGGAATGAACGTCTGAATATATGGAATGAAAGTCTGAATATATGGAATGAAAACCTGAATATATGGAATGAAAGTCTGAATATATGGAACGATAGTCTGAATATATGGAATGAACGTCTGAATATATGGAATGAAAGTCTGAATATATGGAATGAAACCTGACGTCACTTGCGCCATTTTGTGCTTTCAGTTTGTGGTACCAGGTATGGCGGCAGGCTCGTTTGTTTGGCAGCATTTTGG
Organism: Brachyhypopomus gauderio; assembly: GCF_052324685.1. Lineage (NCBI taxonomy): Eukaryota > Metazoa > Chordata > Actinopteri > Gymnotiformes > Hypopomidae > Brachyhypopomus > Brachyhypopomus gauderio. The sequence continues at coordinate 23,266,756 of NC_135220.1, read as the reverse complement.
GTACCCGGCAGAAATGATAAATGGCAAGAGAGTGACTGATAAGACACTGACCATATACAAACATTGTATGAAAATAATTCCGTACACCGCGACCAATATGAGCACGATACAGAGACATTTACAGCACCACCACAGCTCAGTACTCAGATCAACATATCTCACTTGGTAGCAGGGACAGAACGGCGCTTTGGCAAGTTGAGACAGCAGGATATCGGCAGTGTGGCGATGTTACTATTCTTAAAAATGAACATGGCAGTGTAGTTGCAGCAAATTCAGGTTTTCATTCCATATATTTAGACTTTCCTTCAATATTCTCAGGTTTCATTCCATATATTCAGACTTCATTCCATATTCTCAGGTTTCATTCCATATATTCAGACTTTCATTCCATATATTCAGACTTCATTCCATATTCTCAGGTTTCATTCCATATATTCAGACTTAGCAGTCATTCTATATATATAGTTTTTTTCCTGAACGGCTTGCCATAATATATATATATATATTTACATACACTACCGTTCAAAAGTTTGGGGTCACTTAGAAATGTTCTTATTTTTGAAAGAAAAGCAGTTTTTTTTTATTTAGCTAACATTAAATGCATCAAAAATACACTCTATACATTATTAATGTGGTAAATGACTATTCTAGCTGTAAACGTCTGGTTTTTAATGCAATATCTACATAGATGTATGGAGACCCATTTCCAACAACCATTACTCCAGTGTTCTAATGGTACATTGTGTTTGCTAACTGTGTAAGGAGGCTATTGGATATTTAGAAAACCCTTGAAAACCCTTGTGCATGTAGGTTAGCACAGCTGAAAACAGTTTTGCTGATTAGAGAAGCTATAAAACTGACCTTCCTTTAAGCTAGTTGAGAATCTGGAGCATTACAATTGTTGGTTCGATTAAACTCACAAAATGGCCAGAAAAAGACAACTTTCAATTGAAACTCGACAGTCTATTCTTGTTCTGAGAAATGAAGGCTATTCCATGCGAGACATTGCCAAGAAAGATTTCCTACAATGGTGTGTACTACTCCCTTCAGAGGAGAGTACAGACAGGCTCTAACCAGAGTAGAAGGAGAAGTGGAAGGCCCCGCTGCAAAACTGAGCAAGAAGACAAGTACATTAGAGTCTCCAGTTTGAGAAATCGACGCCTCACAGGTCCTCAACTGGCAGCTTCATTAAATAGTACCCGCAAAACGCCAGTGTCAACGTCTACAGTGAAGAGGTGACTCCGGGATGCTGGCCTTCAGGGCATAGTGGCAAAGAAAAAGCCATATCTGACTAATAAAAGAAAAAGATTAATATGGGCAAAAGAACACAGACATTGGACAGAGGAAGATGCAGATGTGAGATGCAGAACAACTGAAAAGATGCTGGATGAGTGCCTGACACCATCTATCAAACATGGTGGAGGTAATGTGATAGTCTGGGGTTGCTTTGGTGCTGGTAAAGTGGGAGATTTGTACAAGGTAAAAGGGATTTTGAATAAGGAAGGCTATCACTCCATTTTGCAACACCATGCCATACCCTGTGGACAGCGCTTGATTGGAGCCAATTTCATCCTGCAACAGGACAATGACCCAAAGCACACCTCCAAATTATGCACGAACTATTTAGAGAAGAAGCAGGCAGCTGGTGTTTTATCGGTAATGGAGTGGCCAGCGCAGTCACCAGATCTCAACCCCATTGAGCTGTTGTGGGAGCATCTTGACCATATGGTATGAAAAAGTGCCCATCAACCCAATCAAACTTGTGGGAGCGGCTTCTGGAAGCATGGGGTGAAATTTCTCCAGATTACCTCAGCAAATTAACAGCTAGAATGCCAAAGGTCTGCAATGCTGTAATTGCTGCTAAGGGAGCATTCTTTGATGAAAGCAAAGTTTAAAGTAGAAAATTATTTCAAATAAAAATAAAAAAAAAACATTGTTTCTACCTTGTCAATGTCTGGACTATATTTCTATTGATTTTGCAACTCATTTGATAAATAAAAGTATGAGATTTCAGGGAAAACACAAAATTGTCTAAGTGACCCCAAACTTTTGAACGGTAGTGTATGTATGTATGTATATACCATTTAAGAACAGTCAAGCACAGAATGACTAAGATACCCCGAAAAGAAAATGCAATAGGATGCTTTGAGATTTGAACAAATGTGAAACTTTTTGGGTTGCTATACTTAAATCTGGTCCCGAGGGCAACCATGGCTAGAGACCGTGAGCTTCTTTTGGTCATGGGGGATCTAAATGCCACATGTTATCCTGTGAAGACCTGCAGGACTGAGGTTGTCTTCATGGTAGGCTGGACTGGCAAAAGAGACGTGAGAACACAAGAAATCAATGTGGTTTCCTTCTGCCATCAAATCTTGAGTCGAACAATCGGTTCCTTCAAGCCTCCTATAGAACATGTCCTCTCTCTTTTACGTCTCTTCTTCCTCAGTCCAACCACGCCACTTTTTGTCTCATTGTGCTGTAATCCTCTCTTTGTTACTGTAATCGTGTTTGTATTTCTGATATAATGGCATGAACTGCTGCTGTCTTTGGGGATTGACACTTCAATTGTTGCCCACAAGCCTTGTTTACAGCTGTCTCAGCTGTGTTCAATGAAGTCTTGTCTAGAAAAGAATGGGACAAAATGAAAGGGAGGATAAATTCTTGAGTCTGAAACGTGTTGGTTGACCAGGGCTCAGATTCTCTTCATTCTGTTTGACTTCAATATCACTGGAAGTGTTATGTGACGTTTGTGGAAGACAGAGAAGCTTCTACGCATTAAACATGTTAGACCAACATGATTTACATCATTTTTGCATGATCTCTACACAATCTTTACACACTATTTACATAATTTTTCACAAGATAAATACTTTTGCTTTGAAGATATCAATCCCTGGAATAATTTGAATTTGCATAGTTGCACAGTAGATAGTTCACTGTGGATGTATTATTATAAACCTTTTTTAAATAAAAGATACACAAATTGCATTATGTGATGGTAAAAGTCTTATAATTCTAACTGTAACTTTTAATAAAAGACAATTGTATTATGTAATTTACATTTACTACAACGTTCAGTGAGTGCTTCTAATGGAATTTGATAAGAATTTATTGCGAAAGTAACGGGTGAGCTCTACATTTCCTTACTCTCATTTATTTGCTAAACCAGACAAACATTCTCTGTTCACGGGTTTCAGTACGATTATCAAAACCCGCCCTCTAAAATCAATGACTGCTGCGTACAGTTGAGCTGAGCAGTTGTCTACTGCATAAAGTCACACCACTGTTCAGATTCACAGGGGTGGCATACAAGCATAAAAACTGAACATATCAATCGATTCATATAACACATGCGATGCAGTCTCTAGAAGGAATGATTGGAAAATCAGTGAAGCTTCACTAGCAGCAGCATTGAAATGACGCAGGGCAGCAAAACACAGTGACTCCAGGCAAACCTGCTTTCAAGTCTGACCATAAGATGGAACCAACAGCCATTCTGGACAATATCGTGTTGCTGCATTTGCAGTGTGTTAAAGATTCTTAAAGCAATTTGGCTGTCTCGTTCTATGCCCTCTGGAAACATGTTGTAGGTCATTTTTATACTATATTTTGTTTTTAAAACACCCAGATATGCAGAACATTTCTTTTTTAAAGAACATTGAGGTATTTCAAAACTATTATATTGTCCTGATTCAGTGAAAAGGTTCCGAAGAGTTGCTTTACAAAATAAAGATTACTTCCTTAAAATCACAAAGAGGAATCGCTTTTTTTATTGAGGAAAAGGATGTAGCTGTCAAGAAGGTGTGACCCGGGCTCCAGAATGGTGGACAAAGTGGGGACAAGCTTGTCCTTCGGGGAGTTCGGGTTGAAAGTGAGCACTGTTAGAGAGTCATGGTGTCAGTGCTAAAAATAATATAATAATTTAAAAAATCAGCATGAATTGTAAATGCCACTCCCCCCCGCGTCCCACTGCATCATGGGTAAATCCCCTTCTCCTCAGCAAGCACTGACCAGCTCGTTAGTCCAGACCAGGATCTGGGGAGCAGATGACTTTTGAAGTTTCGGGGGGAGAAGTGGCAGTCTGCTGCTCAGTGCAGTTTTGTGTTCACAGAGAGGTCGGGTAAACGCAGTTGGGTCCCTGATGAAATTCCTGCCAAGCATATTATCAGAATCAAAATTCCTTTTGGAACACAGCATTCACTGTGGGCCTAGTGTGTGTGTGTGTGTGTGTGTGTGTGTGTGTGTGTTTGTGTGTGAGTGTGTGCGCATGTGTGTGTGTGTGTGTACAATTCGCATGCACAAATGTGTGTCTGGTTGTGTGTGTATAGTAGCAAAAGATTCTTTTGTGTATATCCTGCTTGTGTGTGTGCATGTGTGTGTGTGCGTGTGTGTGTGTGTGTGTGTGTGTGTGTGTGTGTGTGTGTGTGTGTGTGTGTGTGTGGCGCGTGTGTGTGTGTGTGTGTGTGTGTGTGTGTGTGTGCGCGCGCGTGCCCCTGCTTGTGCGCACCCAGAGGATGAATGGACTGGATTTGTGTGCATGGCATTTCAGGAGTCTCCCTTGTGTGCATATTAATGACACGTGGTATTTCTGAAACCCTATAAAATATGCCCCTTGATCGCAGCATGGGGATAGTATTAGAGGCAATGGGAGTTCAGTGGGAGAGCTGGTTTCAAAGGTGACCTGCCTGTTGTTTGGTCTGGGAGAACATGCGTAGGGTAATGGGGATGGTGGTAGGGGGTCTCTGCATATATACAGCCTTCACTCTGGGTCAGGCTAACAGCCATGGCTATGGTGCACTACCATGGTGCACTACGTGGGCTATGGTGCACCACCATGGTGCACTTTGTGGGCTGTTGTGCACTACCACGGTGCACTACGTGGGCTATGGTAACAGACACGGTGCACTATGAGGGCTATGGTAACAGACATGGTGCACTACGTAGACTATGGTAACAGACACGGTGCACTATGAGGGCTATGGTAACAGACACGGTGCACTACGTGGGCTATGGTAATGGATACGGTGCACTATGAGGGCTATGGTAACAGACACGGTGCACTATGAGGGCTATGGTAACAGACACGGTGCACTACGTGGGCTATGGTAATGGATACGGTGCACTATGAGGGCTATGGTAACAGACACGGTGCACTACGTGGGCTATGGTAATGGATACGGTGCACTATGAGGGCTATGGTAACAGACACAGTGCACTATGAGGGCTATGGTAACAGACATGGTGAACTCTGTGAAAGTGGCAGACTCTGCCGATGTCCAAATTACAGACTAGCCAATGAGAAACTGTTAGATTTATCTAGGTTAGACTTGACTTGGCTTAATTTTTCTAATAATCATACCTGAGGGAGGAGAGAGAGAGAGAGAGAGAGAGAGAGAGAGAGAGAGAGAGAGAGAGAGAGAGAGAGAGAGAGAGAGAGAGAGAGAGAGAGGCAGCGAGGTTGTGTGTAAATGATTGTTCAACAACAGATGTTTCTGACAGGCCTACACACACATTGTGCACACACACGTTGAACACACACACACACACACACACATCGTGCGCACACACACGTCACACACACACGTCGTGCGCACACGTGGGGAACACATACACACAGTGGGAAGCTCTTCGCTTTCTCTCCACATTATGTGTCCATTTATTCAGCTTTTGACACTGATCCCACTCATCCCCTCACAATCCCTGTGACATCATTAAGAGTATGTGCTCCCGGACATTTAAAAAAACAGGGTTTATCCAGGCCGCCAGCGCTGTACGACTCAGGATCTGTGTGCTGGGGTGTGTGGGGATCAGACATGTGTGGGGAAGGAACATGTGTGGGAATCAGACATGTGTGGGAATCAGACATGTGTGGGGATCAGACATGTGTGGGGAACGGGACACGTACGGGGAACGGGACACATGTGGGGAACGGGACACGTGTGGGGAACGGGACACGTACGGGGAACGGGACACGTGTGGGGAACGGGACACGTACGGGGAATGGGCACGTGTGGGGAACGGTGGGGAATGGGACGTGTGGGGAACGGAACTCGTGTGGGGAACGGGACACGTGTGGGGAACGGGACACGTACGGGGAACGGGACACGTGTGGGGAACGGATGTGTGCAGCTTTAGATCACACACAGGACCCTCGTCCTCTACTTCAATGGCTGAAGCTCAGGTAGCCTGAACAGCTCTGATGTGATTTATGACTGAACAGCTCACATGTGATTTATGATTGAACAGCTCTGATGTGCTTTATGACTGAACAGCTCTGTGATTTATGACTGAACAGCTCTGATGTGATTTATGACTGAACAGCTCTGATGTGATTTATGACTGAACAGCTCACATGTGATTTATGACTGAACAGCTCGGATGTGCTTTATGACTGAACAGCTCAGATATGATTTATGACTGAACAGCTCTGATGTGCTTTATGACTGAACAGCTTAGATATGATTTATGACTGAACAGTTCAGATGTGCTTTACGACTGGACAGCTCAGCTGTGATTTATGACTGAACAGCTCTGATGTGATTTACGACTGAACACACGTCGTGGCACTTGAGAATGAGCATGACAGAGATGTCTGGGGGGCGTATTGCAGCTACACGTGTACCAATTAGCGTGAGTCTATCAGTAGATTCTTCGTCTCCCCACGTTTTCCGGCTCACTTAACCAAAACGTCGACGAGTGCTGCCACGCGTCTGTAGTCACATTGTGATGGGAAAAAAAAACCTTCTTCAGGACATTCCCCCCTGCTCCAGAATACTCCTCTCTCTGCTCAGAAGCCCTGTAGAAATGACATTAATTGCTTCAGTGTAGGAAATAATTATCTCAGGTAATTAAGACCCTGCATAGAACAGGTGAAAGAGGAGTGTTCTCCCTCTTTCCCTGGGGCGAGACAGAGAAGAACTCCTATCTATAATGTGCTTTAATTTAAAGGGATGGGCCGTGCTATCAAAGCCCCTGGGCGATGAAACATGTGTGCAGACTGAGGTAATGCTGACAGTAATGGGGGGTCTGACACTTGTCACCTTGCATCGCTGTGTGGGGATCACAACATTCTCTAATCACAGGGGAAACTGTCAAAAGTAATTGAAAACTTCTGCAACATAATTCATATTTCTGTGAAAATGGCCATCTGATACCATCATCACCAGCATTGCCTTCATTACCTGCCACACTTTCAACAATAATATAACCGTAACATTTGAGGTCATATGGATTCTAACCCTGCAAAACTGACATTTATTTATAGGTGTGCTGCAGAGTTGATGAACGGCCTGTTATGAAGGTAACCCTGCATAATACATTATACAATTATAATATATTTTATATTTTTTATTATATTATTGGAACGTATATTATCTTATATATTATGATTATACTCTGAGCATTATGGCAGGGATGGTGGGATGTGGTGATAAAATCTGCCTGGTTAGACCATCTGTCTGAAGGCAAATATTATCAAGCTGCACTCTGGTGATGTCATGTTTACAGCCGTGTGTCATCCTGTCAAAGCCTGACACGGCGGCTGATGTCCGACTGCTCTCGCTAACACTAACCTCATCCAAGTCTGAGCCATATTTTAAATGGCAGATCAAACAGCAATCTGTCACACACATTTTGTTTCCGAAGTGGCCATGTAGGATTAAAGCAAATGAACAACTCGACTTCTGAATAATAGATGGACACCTCGATGCATCACTTCAGTGACATCACGTCAGTGACATCACATCAGTGACATCACTTCAGATGCTTGGAAACTAAGTAACTCCTAAAGACATTCAGAATTTTAGTAATTTCTGAGACACTGAAAACTGCTGAGAGTGGCTCACCATACTGTATGTGTTAAGTGTGTGTTTACAGAATGTTTTTTATATACCCAGATGTGTGTGAAATGGTGAATGATGTTTTTAATATTCAGGGAAAGAGACTTAGAGCCCGGAATGCTGTTGGTGTGTCAGCAGTGATTGTGCACTGGTTGGACTGCATGTACCGTGGGGAACAGGAGAGCATGGGCAGTGTTATTAAGGAGAGATGGCTTCACCCTAGGCCCTGTCCTTGCAAGAACGCTCACCTCTCTAGGGAACAGCATGGGATGCTGTCTCCTGAAGTGACATTGACTTACATCACAGGCATTTATCCACTTATTCTTGTCTGTAGCCAAAACAAAAAGCCCTGCTAGCTTTCAATTGGCTGTAATGATCTCCCATACCCCTGAGATATAACGTGCTGGAGCCTTTCACACTGAAGTCCCAAAGAGCATGGCCGAGGGAGAGCGTGGTGTGACTTTCATCTGACCATTTTTGGTTTCGCCTTTTATGAAGCAACTGGAGAGGAGGGGGGGGGTAATGGGGGGGCCGCCGGTAAGAAGTGAATCTGTTTTCGATAGCATCAGCAACCTCTTTCCCAGGCCAAGTGGAGGTTCTCATGGAAACAGGGTGCCGAATGCATCTGACACTGAAGTGTGGTCTACTTCTGCTCTGCTGGGTGCCGTGGGGAGTAAAGCACAGTGCGGTCCAGCCGTCTGTGGCCAGAGTCCACTCATCACACCTCTAGAGATGCTCTCATGATACTCATCACACCTCTAGAGATGCTCTCATGATACTCATCACACCTCTAGAGATGCTCTCATGATACTCATCACACCTCTAGAGATGCTCTCATGATACTCATCACACCTCTAGAGATGCTCTCATGATATTCATCACACCTCTAGAGATGCTCTCATGATACTCATCACACCTCTAGAGATGTTTTCATGATACTCATCACACCTCTAGAGATGCTCTCTTGATACTCATCACACCTTTAAAGATGCTCTCATGATATTCATCACACCTTTAGAGATGCTCTCATGTTATAGGCATGATATTCATCACACCTTTAGAGATGCTCTCATGATACTCATCACACCTTTAAAGATGCTCTCATGATATACGCATAATATTCATCACACCAACCAAGGGAGAACACACAGATGCAAGTCACGTTAGGTCAGGCCATCACATAAGGTCAGACCATCACGTAAGGTCAGACCATCACATAAGGTCAGACCATCACATAAGGTCAGGTCGCCATGGATTCCTTCTTGGTAAGATCAGTGGTGCTGTGGCCCAGAGTGCTGGATGGCCATGTATCATTACACATTCAACAGCAGTGCCTTATGAATCACAGATGCTGTCCATGTCAACATGAAAGCCTGATGGCATTCCTGAAAGTGTGAAATGTATTCCAGTTACTCCAAGATGAATCAGGCGACCTGGTGGAGATGCACCTCATCACTGACGTGGTTTCCACCGAGTGCTTTGTCTTGCACCCAGGGGTTTAGGCTTAAGTTGGCTGCGGATTTGTCTATGACTGAGTGCTTCAGTGTGGACTGATTGAGAAGGTCACATGAAGATGGGTTTAGCTGTGGAAGCCTCCAGCTCTGAAACATGAAGCGGTTAAGTGGTAATGACTCTCCATGTACACAGTCAGCAGTGACACAGGCCTATCAGCTGTGCATGCTAGTTAAGCCTCCTCATATTACACACATACTAATGATTACTGCTTCCCCTTCACAGCATTCTCTCCCCCCTCTCTTTCATTCTCCCTCCCTCTCTTTCATTCTCCTTCCCTCTCTGTCTTCCCCTGTATTTCACTCTCTCTCCCTCTCTCTCGCCCACTTTCTCTCTCCATCCATCCTCTTCTCTACAACCTCTCTCCTACTTTCTCACTCTCTCAGCCTTTCACCATCTCTCCCTACCTCTCTATCTCTTTCTCTACCTCGCTATCTCTCTCTCTACCTTTCTATCTCTCTCTTCTACTTTTGGCTGACATTTTTCATTAACCTTTTTCTTTATAAAGTATAGTACAGTTAGTGTTGTCTGAGCCCACTGTTACATGAGTACAGTTAGATGTGGTGTGAGCACAGGTGCCATTGTGTGAGTGCACATAGAGAATTGAAACAGATAGGGATCATATGTTATATGTTATATATAATCTTTGATTTACTTTTAACTGCAGTGTCTTCCTGTACTTTTATTTTACCATTTCTTGTACTGGGTGTTATTTCTGTATGTCTGGTGTAAAGAGATAATCCTTCACAAAGATGTGGAGAGTTAAAGCTAAGTTTAATTCTTTATTTTAGTTATGGATATTCCTGCATGCAATTGTAAATTCCAGTTCCAAATGTTTTAGTGCTGTAATGAAATCTGATCATGGCCTTTGCTAACACATCACATTTCTTTTTTTCTCTCATACAGCCCCAGATTAAAGGGGATAGAGAAATAAATGGATAATAATAGCAGCCTTAATACTGTGGCAATTTCTACCGAGGATTCTGCACAGGTCTTGATGAACCTGCAGTGTTGCCATGGCGATACGTACCCCCTGTGGTTAAACACACTCACACACTTACGCATTCTCACACACATTCAGAGAGAAAGAGATAACGTAAGAATGAGTGTGTATGTGTGTGTGTGTGTGTGTGTGTGTGTGTGTGTGTGTGTGTGAGAGAGAGAGAGAGAGAGAGAGGGAGAGAGAGATTAAGCTGAAAGAGTGAGTGAGAGAGAGAGAGAGAGAGAGAGGGAGAGAGAGATTAAGCTGAAAGAGTGAGTGAGAGAGAGAGAGAGATAGAGAGAGAGAGAGAGAGAGAGAGAGAGAGACAGGGAGAGAGAGATTAAGCTGAAAGAGTGAGTGAGAGAGAGAGAGAGAGAGAGAGAGGGAGAGAGAGATTAAGCTGAAAGAGTGAGTGAGAGAGAGAGAGAGAGAGAGAGAGAGAGAGAGAGAGAGAGAGAGAGATGGCAGTTTGAGCCATCTGCAGGAGTAAGGAGTGCTCCCAGAGTCAGTCAGGGTGAAAATTTTTCCTCTTAGCTTGAACTGGGTATCCAGTTACAAAATGATCAATGAAGGGAAATTCATATCCATGTGACAGATCACATCACACCACAAAACATAGCATCACATCACACACCATAACATCACATCACAAACCATAACCACATCACAAACCATAACATCACATCACACACCATAACATCACATCACAAACCATAACCACATCACAAATCATAACATCACATCACAAATCATAACATCACATCACAAACCATAACCACATCACAAATCATAACATCACATCACAAATCATAACTTCACATCACAAATCATAACATCACATCACAAACCATAACCACATCACAAATCATAACATCACATCACAAATCATAACTTCACATCACAAATCATAACATCACATCACAAACCATAACCACATCACAAATCATAACATCACATCACAAATCATAACATCACATCACAAACCATAACCACATCACAAATCATAACATCACATCACACACCATAACATCACATAACATCACATCACAAATGCATGAATTTCGGGTCCAAGACGGTGATTTAACCACAGGTGTACTTCACATCCCACTTACAGACCATCAACACAACAGGTCATGTCAGGTTAGGTTAAGGGTTAGGTTTAGTGTTAGGGAGAGTCATTAAGGGTTAGTGTTAGAGTTAGTCATTAAAGGTGAAGGTTAGTCATTAAGGGATAGGCTTAGTCAGAGTTAGGCATTAGGGTTATGGTTAGTCATTAAGGGACAGGGCTAGTCATAAAGGTTTAGGGTCAGGTTTAGTCATTAAGGGTTAGAGTTAGGGTTAGGGTTAGTAATTAAGGGTTAAGGCTAGAGTTAGTCATTAAGGGTTAGAGTTAGGGTTAGGGTTAGTAATTAAGGGTTAAGGCTAGAGTTAGTCATTAAGGGTTAGAGTTAGGATTAGGGTTAGTGAATAAGTTGCAGTTTGTCATGTCTTATGGTAACACACTCAGGAGTGACAAGCTAGAGGCCTTTCAGATATTTACAGCTCATAGAACACAATGAGTCAGGCGCTTCATATCTGCTGTTTGCTGGCTGCCGGAAGACCTAAGAGAGCCTTTTCATGGCTACAGAATAACACATTTATACTCAAATCCTAAAGGTCAAAGTGACTTCTCTAGGGCCTTTGTTTCAAAGCTGTATAAGAATGAATGAATTTCATTTTACAGGGCTCATGTTCCCTTGGTGTTCTGAGAGCAGCATAGGAAGGAGGTCACACAGAGGTCACCACTTCGATATTTTTCTGCTGGAGTTTTTGACGCTCTTCCCCTGTGTCAGATCTCTGAGTTTCTCTCTCCCTTTTCCACATAAACGTTCGGTGACGTGATCTCAGTGAGCTCCACCAAGCCCAGATCACCAGGAGCTGTCCAGGGTGCTGCTGCTTCCTTTGGCGAGAGCCCCGCTGAAAGAGGGTGCACAGTGCACTCGGCAATTTATTACATTTATAGGAGACCCCTTCAGGCTCCATCATGACTTTATCCATCTGCACTCTGTCAACAAAACCATGATGGAAAAACAAGTTCACTGGTGAATTCACAAAAGTCAGTTCACTGGCTGGCTGCCATCAGCAGAATGACACATCAGCAGAATGACACATCTCCTCTGTGGCAACTAGAAGGCGATGTGGCGGTTCCACAGCTCCCGTGTTAATCCGCTGTTGTTTCTCCGCGTGGACACCGAGGAGGACGGCCTGTAGGAGCTGAATAGGGAAGGTGAGGGTAACCAGAACTGTAATATCGACGTGAAGCTACCGCTCGATGTCCCTGGACCACGCACGCTCCCCTGGAATGGGCCTCAGAGCAAAAGTGCCGTCCTAAGCGCATCTGTCCATGCGGCCACTCTGATGTGCCATTAAACATTTAGATGCTCGTCCCCCCCTGGAGGTGCTCGGCCTGCGTGCAGGGCAACAGGGAGCACGGCGACCGCGGGGGCGGGGGGGGGGGGGGGGGGGGGGGGGGGTCGTCTGGACCTCCGCGGACAGAATGGACCTGGAAGTGATGTTTGCGCCTGTGTTTACACTGTGCTGTGCTCAGACTAATGGCACATGGCCTTTTGCTCTGCCACCGTTTTCGGATATTCACACAGTGGCTCTTGAGAAGAAAGAAAAAGCAAAGGAGATAAAAATACGATAAGATCTTTCAAAAATAAATCCAAGCACGCTGGAGCCAGAGTTTGTGAAGAGGATGGCATCCTGATTATACACACGCTGCAGTAGGTTTGGTTTTATAGTGCACAGTCAACACAATGGATGTGTTTAGAGGAACCTCACGCCGTACCACACATGGAGCGTTCACCGGGTGCCTCTGTGTAAAAAAAAACCAAAGTAGCTCCATGCTGCGATGCTTTAACTGGTAACTAGGGTGTCTTTTATTTGCCTTTCACTGAGCACTGATTTGATCATAGCTCTCTCTTTCTCCTTTTTTCATCTCTCTCTCTCTCTTTCTCTCTCTCTCTCGCTCACACACACACACACACACACACACACACACACACACACACACACACACACACACACACTCATTCCCTGTAGATCCTGGCTGGTCTTTTTACAGTCCAGAAAGTCTGTTGTTTTTTTTCTGTTCTGTGGTTACGTCAGCACCTTTCCTCAGTGTCAAGCCAATTATCCTCCTCTGGGCCTGCGTATGCTCATCAGAAAGCAGCAGAGGATTTGCAGTGTAAACTTCGCACGGCATCTCTGAGGGAGCGTTTACCAGACACACACACACACACACACACACTCCTGCTGCCCGGCTCACACTCTCCTCCTCCCATCGAGAGTGTTGCTCGTTTTAAGACAGAACGCCAATAAATCTCTCATTTTAGGCAGACTGTAACATGCAAAGGAAAGTTTTGTGAGCATTATAAAAGATGGCAAAAATAACTCTCAGCCGGCCTCACCTCAGATTAACTCGTTTTTCTCACTGTGCATAGTGAAAGGTTCCCTTCATGGCATTAGGTGAGACTCACCAGCGGTCCAAGTGCACTCGAAATTGGGCGTAAAATGTAGAGGTGTCCTGCCGGGACGTTTTCTTTTTAGCGAAGTTAGCAAAGTGATCAGAGGCTGTAAAAACATCAATTCCACTCTTCATGCAGCCAGACGAATGATGTGTCCTTTCACAGGGCCATGGGGAATTAATAGCCCTCCTGTGCCTTGAGAATTGATCGACCATGCAGCCTTCAGCAGAATGAAAAAAGAGAGAGGGAGAGGGGAACGTGAAAGAGTGGAGGAGTGAAGGAGGGTGGGAGTGGAGGAACGAGGGAGCAGAGGAGTGAGGGCGTGGAGATGAATCGGGGATGTTTGCAGAGGAGAGAGTAGGTGCTGACTCGTGACTGTGGATCCCTAAACAAAGGAGCTAGCGTGTGTTAGGAGACACGAAACACTCGGTGGGTTCTCTGTGACTGGTGTATTTAACCTTCAAGGATCATCTGCTCATCTTAAGGGGTTTATTGCATTTCACACACATTTAGAAAAGGAGACTTTTATTCAGCAAGCCTAGTACCTCCTCCCAGGACAGTGGGACCCAAATGGCCTCTCTGCTCTTGAAGCGACTGCTCGGATGGCTCGGCTAGGATCGCATGAGGGATCAGAATAAGATACCATTGTATGGCATCGGCAGATATCATGACATAAAGGGATACAGCCATGCTGCTGAGGCTTTCTCTGAAGGGCCATTCTAAGCCAGTGTTTTGATTCTGACTTTGAGTGATCACCTTTGTTTGGGAACGCTGTACATTCTGGTTGCGTTAGAGCCAATTAGAGTCAAGTACAATAATTCTACCTAACACATGGCTCTCATTCCATTATACGATTGTACGTTACACTGTACACCGTTGCAAGGACTGTGAGCTAAACGGTATTTTCCCTTTTAGGACAGTCAAAAGGTTTTTTGCTGCTCTAAGCAGATCTCCAGTAGGCTGGGACTGCTGATGTCTGTGAGCCGTTTGGGTGAGTCGCTGGTCTCTGAAAATTAGTTTTTCATATGTTATGACTATATTTTTTTCTTTTGCTTTTTTTGTTTGGATTAAAAATCTAGGATTTTGTGCATCCAGATTATATTATAATATTGAGATTTCTGTTTCATGTACTTGTCCATAGGTGACCCGCTCCTGCAGACACCAGTCGTGGCTCTTTTACCTTTGAGTAGTGAAAGCAATAGCAAGAGGCAGGACCAGTGGAAGATGAGAGTAACCCGTGGAGGGTCACATCTCTGGGTGACAGCTTTTAAAGGCTCCCTAATGGCTCAGGGTCAGTGTGTGTGTTTTTCTCTTTACCAGCGATGTATCTACTCATGGTTCCGTAATGAGAAGTGCAAGATCTTATGGAAATACTGGGCTTACTCAGAGATCAAGATAAGTGCAAATCACGCAGAAAAACAGGCCCCCTAGATGCTGTGAGATTCATAAACAAGTGGTGTGTGGTCATGCCTTGGAATACTGACTCCTCCTGAGAACTGTTTGGGATTCATCATGGCTGCTTCAAGCTTCTCAGATGTGTTGCCTGGGGGGGGGGGGGGGGGGGGGGGTGCTAGACCAAAAAAAAAAAAAGTACCAGACACTTTGTACAACCAGCACACCGCCATACAGATGCTGATAGAGTGGAGGTTACTGTGTGTGTTTAATAAAGTCTGGGATTTCTGGGGTAAAATACCCGCTGGAGGACATTAGCAGACATTCCATTAGCGACATTTGCACGTTGAGTCCTTCAAGTGCAGAAATGATGCAAGACACTCATCTCATTTCCATCTTGCCTTTCAAGAAGATGAATCTGAAGAAGTGTGACTACATACTGCTGAGCAAGCGCTTTTTAAAGTAGAAAGTACTAATTAGTCCAAAGAGCAGTCACGTCCCCAGAAGTGAAAGCTTAGGGCTACTTAGAGTTGCAAACTGATGGAAATGCACAAGGTTACAAAAGTGGAATTGTAACTTTAAACATAGACTATGCTTTTCACGGATAAAGAAGCTTTATGTCCCATTTTTTTGAGTGATAGCCAAGCTGACCAGAAGAAGGTGGACCAGGAGTTCAGGGGCCAGGAGACTCAGACATTTCCCTGTAGCTCTACCACTACAATCAGGTAGATTGAAGCAGCAAACCGGAATGGATATGGTTCCTGGTACAGAAAGCTATTGCGGGGGGACAATATGGTGGACAGTCTGGCAGTTATGCCACTGATAAAATGGCACAGGGGCAGCCATGGTAGCGAAATTGGATGGAGCTGAGGTGTTAAACTGAGAGTAACATCAAAAATAGATGTTCAGAAAATGAAGGGTTAGGGGCCATCTCTATGACACAGCTCCAGAAAGGTTAGGGGCCATCTCTATGACACAGTTGGAAAGAAGGATCAAAACAATGCATTGCACTTTTATCAGATCCTTAACACAATGTGGAGCAGACCGCAGCTCTCCAGAAACCCTGTAACTCTGTGACTTTGTTGTTCTGGACCTGATTAGCCATTCGATGTTTTGTTTGCTTGGCAGGTCACTTTGGTGCTTGGAAACAAGGCGGCTCATTAAATATGGAGCATGGCCTGCCTTTCCATAAATGGGCCACTTTGCGCCTCCTTGTTGTGCTGGGGTTCCAGCAATGCAATAAGATGAGGAACAGATCCAGTAGTTTCAAACAGATCCAGTGGTTTCATACAGATCCAGTGGTTTCATACAGATCTAGTGGTTTCATACAGATCTTGTCCTGGGAGGAGTCTTTCCATCATACAGGAGAACTTTGGTCCTTTGTGCTGTATCACGTGAAAGAGCAGTATGAAGCTGTGGAGACCCATTATACCACATATATTACCAGATTTTACATGTGCTGTCTCAGGTAGTCAAGATGCTGGCAATAAATTTGCACTCATGTATATTTGGAGAATGTTTGGTGTTTTCTGTTGGAAATGTAGCACTCAGTCAAATACACGGCGGAGAGTGTTGAACACAGCCTGAACTGTCCAATTTTCCAAAGTGGAATTCCCAAAGAGACATGTGCATTTGCATGAGCATGAGTCTAACAGCCAGTGGAAACATCGGACCCTTATGTTGGTCTGGTCCATGTGCCAGCGAGTGGTCACTTATACATCTGAAAGCCTAAGCCTGGATGCACATTCACCCCATTACACCCTTCACTCCTTCTGCCTAACGCCACATCAGCCTCTTTCATTTCCTCTCCTTCTTCATCATTGAGTTGTTTTCGCGGCGTCGACCAATCATTCCCCATTCAGCTCATGAAGATAACCACGCCTGTCCAGCGTCGCCCTGCCAACCTGCACAATCCAACTGCACTTGCCGCATCACAATGGCACCGCTAGTGGCGGAAGAGCGATTTACTAGTGCTCCATTTCTTCAGGATTATCTTTGGTGTTGCCAACGATTGCTGGCAACAATGCCAAACTTTTTTGCCAAGGGTATGTGAAGCTAAACTGGCACACTGGTACAAACATTTGGTACGTTTGTATGTTTTATCACCCTTAAAAGAGCAACGATTGTTTGATGGGATCATTTCAGGTTAGAAATGTTTTTTTCAAGAGCAGCATAAGAACTTCTCACAGCCGTAAAGTGGACTGTGTTGATTGTGCGAAACAGGCAGCACATGCTTAATAACATAACGGAGAGACAACCTGTGCAGACTTAAGCTTTAGGATTGAAATAGTACTGGTTGCAATGATATTTCTTAAATAACTCACCCTAAAGCTTTAGTAAAGACTTCAACAAAACCTTATTATCTGCATAGGCACTGGCAAAATAAATGTTGCTTTTCCACTGACAGCACCGAATACTCTCTTTGTGAGTGTTCTGAGCTGAATTGTTGCAAGGTTAATTCTTAAGCCCTTTAAATCACTCTGTCATTGCTGGCCTTGCTACATCGCTGAAGTGCGTTGTGCTCCGTGGGGAAAATGCCATCCCAGCATGCCTCCTCGCAGATGGCGGAGGGCCTTCCTGGTGCGCGATGTACTCACTCTGACATCCGCATTCGTTGTTCTGGAGGGAGAATGGCATGCGAGCACCAATGGCGACGTGAGACTGCACAAACTTCACTGGGGCCAAAGATCCTCTTGGAGCCTGGGAAGCCCTGCTGCATTTATGCAGCTCGGAAACTATGAATGAAAAAAGACAGAGTGAGGTGGGAGAGAGAGGGGGAAACGAATGGATAGAGCCACGGAGATGAAGAGAGGGTACACTACAACACCTCCGTTCTACATGCTGGGTTAGATCTCCACTGGCAAGCTCAGAGAAATGCCATCAAACTGTGCAGTGATCTTATACCAGATGACAACACATGGCCCATCACAGCAGCTCCAGCTGAATCAGGGCCACTGGGCACATAACTATATTTCAATGTTAATCATTGTTTGAAATTATCGTGGAAATGTGTTTAGTTTGTTAATAACTTATTTTAGTCTATTTTACAGTCAGTTTTGCACACAATTCCATGTCAGCATTAATAAACCATTAACATTTAGTGCTGAATCAACATATTTCAAATTGCATTTTGCCCAAGGGGAGTTCACGGAGTGGATACACTTACTGGCAATTTACATCTTTCTAGCAATATGCCCGTTATATCTTTCTAGCAATATGCTTGTTATTTTTCTATAGAGCACTTCATGCTTCTAATGTTAGCCTTGGAACATGCATGATTAAAGATCTGATTTAAACAACCATGTGGTGATTGCTAATGATGTGTCAGTCCAGTTTTAACATTGTGTTACTAATTCTCAGCAGCATGGACATTTGTCATGTGGGCTAAGAGAATTCAAGATGACATCAAGTTTAAACAGTTTCGTATGTATGTCAGGCATTTCATTCTATCTGTACCACTTATGTCTACACAGTGATGGGATGGGCCACTAATGCCTTTGCCTCTCAGATGCAGCACCCATGGTGATTGGTGAGAGGCAAACAGAAGGCAGAGCTTAAAGTGAAGTTAGAGTGAGGTTAAGATGAGATTAGAGTGAGGTTAGGGTGAGGTTAGAGTGAGGTTAGAGTGAGGTTAAGATGAGATTAGAGTGAGGTTAGGGTGAGGTTAGAATGAGGTTGGAGTGAGGTTAAGATGAGATTAGAGTGAGGTTAGGGTGAGGTTAGAGTGAGGTTATAGTGAGGTTAAGATGAGATTAGAGTGAGGTTAGGGTGAGGTTAGAATGAGGTTAGAGTGAGGTTAAGATGAGATTAGAGTGAGGTTAGGGTGAGGTTAGAATGAGGTTAAGATGAGATTAGAGTGAGGTTAGGGTGAGGTTAGAATGAGGTTAGAGTGAGGTTAAGATGAGATTAGAGTGAGGTTAGGGTGAGGTTAGAATGAGGTTAAGATGAGATTAGAGTGAGGTTAGGGTGAGGTTAGAATGAGGTTAGAGTGAGGTTAAGATGAGATTAGAGTGAGGTTAGGGTGAGGTTAGAATGAGGTTAGAGTGAGGTTAGAATGAGGTTAGAGTGAGGTTACTGTGAGGTTCAAATGAGATTAGAGTGCTGTTAGTGGGAGGTTAGAGTGAGGTTAAGATGAGGTTAGAGTGAGGTTACAGTGAGATTAGAGTAAGGATAGGGTGAGGTTAGGGAGAGGTTAGACTGAGATTATAGTAAGGATAGGGTGAGGTTAGAGTGAGGTTAGAATGAGATTAGAGTAAGGATAGGGTGAGGTTAGGGAGAGGTTAGACTGAGATTATAGTAAGGATAGGGTGAGGTTAGAGTGAGCCAGAGGCGTAGCGCAAAATTCTGGGGCCCCACCGCAAGGAGGAGGCCCGTGCGTGAGCTAAAATCTCGCGAGCGACCGTAGCGCGCGACCCTGCGCGAGCGGTGTAGGCGTTTATACTTTCGCGAGCGTCGCGAGCGTCACTGCAGTGTAAATATGGCTTTGCAGTGTTGTCCGAAACCATACGTTAACAAATACGAGCCTCTTGTAATTCCAGGACGAAACATGAGAGAACGTGAAGACGTTAAGATTGGGCGTTTTGAAAATAAACAACCATTAAATAATTTGATAAAAAGCGAATCATTTCGAGTATATGTATAAATATTTAACTAAGTTTAACGTGCTGGGAAATATTGAAATGGACCTTGAAAGTGATGTACAAATGCTTTAATTCCACCTTGTGTATGAACCCTGCAAACATGACTTTGTTCATCGCGCTGAAGCGTGCGAAGTTACAAAATTCGAGAGGTGCACGACCTCGTGAATCGACAGCGCGCGAGGCCCTCGCGCATGGGCGGAGCCACAGCGATTACGTCATTTTCGCCGCGCAGACCCTCAAGTATAAACCAGGCTTAAGCGTGGGGGAAAACATTAACATCACCCAGGAGGATGACTAAACAACAAACTCGTCCTAAGGCGGGGCCCACCCGTGTTCGGGGCCCCCCCGCAGTGCGTGCCTTGCGTGCCCCTCCCCTACGCCAGTGGAGTGAGGTTAGAATGAGATTAGAGTAAGGATAGGGTGAGGTTAGGGTGAGGTTAGAGTAAGGTTAGAATAAGATTAGAGTGAGGTTAGAGTAAGGATAGGGTGAGGTTAGGGTGAGGTTAGAGTGATGTTTGAATGAGATTAGAGTGAGGTTAGAGTGGTTAGAGTGAATTTAGGGTGAGGTTGGGGTAAGATTAGGACGAAGTCAGCATGAGGTTAGAGTGAAGTACTTTTCCGAGTACATTGATTACATTATAAAAGGTAATCTTTTTGAGCAGTAGAGTTTCATGGGCTAAAACATGCCCAAGGTTATTTGCAAAATTACACACATTTTGCTTTCAAAACATCCTTAAGATGCTAGAAACATCTGCTGAAACACTTCATTAATGTACTCCAGTAAAATTACTATGAGGAACACTTATACATTTATGTTCCTTTTTACCATCCTATGGATATTTGTAATGTGACTACTTAAATCATTATTTAATTGTCATTAGAAAGTACAAAATTTTGATCAGCATGCTATTTAGATATAGGCCTAAACCATAAACTACAAGTGAACATATTTACAGGAATTCAAATCTAAATGGATGTACAAATAAGATATGAAATAAAATTTATATCACAATGAGAAAATAAGGTATATGCAGTTTCACTGATAAATCTGTATCATACCTACTTAAATGCAGCTTTTAGGAGTGAAATACTTTTCACACTTTCGGTGGCAAATATCTTTATATGGCATTTTGCCCCACAGAGGGCAGCATTTTGTGCCGTTAACCTCTTGTTCAACATTTCCTCCAAAGTATGAAAATTGCATATACATTAGCTAAAGTGCTTATAATGCAAAATTTGACAGTGGCTGAAAGGTATAAAAACCCGTATTTTAATCACAAATAAACCCATTTAAGCAGCTATGCCCTGTATCTGTGTTCTGTGAACGTCAGGCGACCAGCAAATGTTTTTTTATTTACTTATTTATTTAATTTTTCTTTTTTATTTACTGATTTTATATTTACTTTTGTATTTATTTGGGCGGGGCAGGTTGAGAGAAGCTTTGCATAATTCGTCAAGGTGATGTAAGTCAGAGACTGCATAAAAAGGGCTGTTGTACCTTCCCTGCTATAGTTAAATTCATTCGCATTCTGTAATTACATTCATTAGCGCATAAAATGCAAATGATGCATTTAATACACTATATATTATTAATGATTTCCATGAATGAATTCTAATGAATCAAATCCGACATATATAAAGTAAACCTTTTCGTTCACCGAAAATGTTGTATTATTTACTGCATCATTCAATTATTTAAATTGAGTGCCTCAGGTTTGAGACACTTGCATTTTTATATTGCCTTAAGCAAGCTTTTCACTGGTCCCAGAATCACTCTAAATGAAGAATCGGTTAGATAAAACGACTGTGTTGTCTAGCTAGTTTAAGTGCTGTCAAAATTGTAGGCCACCGCGTCTTAAGAATAATTACAAAAATACATCCTACCCCAATAAAGAAAGAGGGACGCGTTAGGCCACTCGCCCAAGCTGTGCTCAGCAACATTTCTGTTTGGACAATGTTCACAGCAAAAGCGGGAGAATGTCAGTGATAGCGTTCTCATCCTCTTGACAATCGGTGAAATGTGTAATAATTATTTACATTAAAGCGCATCATAATATCACATACCACACACCCCGCGTTCATTCCCATTATATATAATCATCCAGAATCTTGGACCCGTTTGTGCGGATGATTCCCTTCGCCTGCTATTGGTTAGCGGTCCCGTCCGTCAAGCCGGGTAGGCGGGACTTCGCTTCCCCCCCGCTCCCGTGAGAGCGATAGTCGCGAGCTCCGCACTTTCGACAGTGCTGCGAGAGCATCGCACTTCGGCGGCACAGCGTACTTTCGGCTATCTCGCCTCGTCGAGTGGACCCAGAAAAAAACGCAGCAGGACTTCCGCCGAGGACCAAGTTATCTAAGGAGACTGTATCGATTGCGACCTGCACCTGGATAAGCGTAGTCAGCATACGGACCATTGAAAGGAAGAAAGTGTGTTGTTTGGATCGCAGCTGTTTGAAGGAAGGCAATATGATTGTGAAGCAGAACACACTGTTTGCCCTGTACAGCATCTGTGGGATCCTCTTAAAAGGTACGACATGCAAACTTTACTGCTGCTTCATAGCGCGAGCGCTGTGTAAATTGCGGACGTTAACCGGGCATGAACGATAACGGTTAAGATGTCTTAACATGCACCTTGCCAGAAATACACAACTACACTGAAATGAGGCTTTTTTTGCATTTCCATCATTCTTGAACAAGCCCTCCAACGGCCGCAGGGTTTATATGTGTTGACGGTGTGGAATAAGAGTGATAAACTGCTGGGCGCGCGCACCATACGTTCATCCTTCATCACAGTGAGCTGCACATCCTCCTCTCCTCCTCTCACTCAACTACACATTCAGGGGTTTGCATTACAAGCCAGAGCGTTAAATAATGGCAAGATAATTGATATAGATCGCGATACTGCGCGTATTTACCCGCCGAACTGTGGAACCTCTCGTGCGGCTTTGTTGAAGCTTTTTTAGGGGGGGCGCACACACACACACACACACACACACACACACACACACACGATGAAGCGTCTTTTATTTTACATGCAGCCTGTTTGCACTTGCTCACTTGCTCACACGGACATACGTGTTAAGATGAACACAGTACAGTGTGTTTTTAGATGGATGTGTCAACCTGTTCCCTCTCATCCCGGCTATCTTGTGTTCTTCTGTTTTTAATGTTTCTTTTAATTCGATTTTTAATCATTAAAAAAGTAACTTGCTGTCCCTTTCAAGGAGCTTGCAATATTTAAATGCTAATTTATCAAAATCTCCCATTGGGATTTTCGGCGTGGTTACACTGACGAATGGGACAGATACTAGTTTGTGACTCAGTGTCTGCGCAAGGCTGTGGTATTTGCAGTAGTCCGCATCTTGGGGTCGTAGTAGCATCAGCATTTCGTGTTTTTTCGCCTGAGAAAACACTCATCGCACGCAGGTTACACCTGTCCGTTTCCCGTGGACCCGGTTTTACACCAGCTTCGTTGTAATTGTATATTCCAACATGAGAGGCAAATCAAAGAAGAAGAAAGGTTAAGTGGACTCATTGGAAGACCGGAATGGATTCCACTTAGAAAGTAATTGTAAGACGCAGGTTAATTATTCAGCGTATTTCCAATATTTTTTTGCAGTCAAAATGATCCGAGCTGTCAGTGGGCCGCGCGTCTTGCTGGTGGAGTTCCGGTGCTGAACGGTGGACCAGCGGGACAAGGTCGCGGTGTCAACGCCGCGCCACCGAGTGTGTGACATGAATACATGGTGTTGCCAAAACACTTTGCGCTTAGTAGGGTTATATGCGTTTTCCTGGCGGACGTAGGTATTGGTGTCTGACAGCTACTCTGGTAACAGCTTGGATAGTTACAGTGTGCTGGACGTCCACGTGGACGGTGCCTTTTCTGTGCGATACTGATTGCCTTTGGAGCTCATCGTCACCAATTCAGAGCCACCGCCCGGGTTCCTGCCTCGGGCGATACTGAATGAACACATTTAAAGGTACACGAGAGGGCCTGGCCTGGCTTCAGTTATGAGGTCCACTATTTCTGAGATTAGAATTTATCCAATATGATTTGCCAATACACTTGACAGACCCTACAATACTCTAATCTGTCATTTTCTTCAAATCAGTGTAAACATGACCCTACCATCACAAACTGTTTACATATCAAACAGCTAGGGTTACAGCTCTGTCAGCATCTGTGTGCTCAGGACACACACAGCCTTTCGCAAAGAATGTCCTGTGTTTGCTAATGTGTGTATGAGAGAGAAAGAGAGAGAGAGAGAGAGAGAGAGAGAGAGAGAGAGAGAGAGAGAGAGAGAGAGAGAGAGAGAGAGAGAGAGAGAATTGGAGAAAGTGTGAGAAAGAAACAGAAATAAATATCCTGTGCACACAGTTTGTTGTGTATGAAAGTGTGTGTGTGTGTGTGTGTGTGTGTGTGTGTGTGTGTGTGTGTGTGTGTGTGTGTGTGTGTCTGTGAGACTGGCGAGATCTCTGGACATAATACCTGGCACTGTGCTGGTACTCAGTCTGAGAAGTGGTCCATTAATAATCAGAGATAATTAAGCACATTCCTCAAGGCTCTTAATGAGTTGCCAGTGTGACAGGAGCTGAAGCTGGGGAGACTGAAGCTGGGGAGACTGAAGCTGGGGAGACTGAAGCTGGGGAGACTGAAGTTGGGGAGACTGAAGCTGGGGAGACTGAAGCTGGGGAGACTGAAGTTGGGGAGACTGAAGCTGGGGAGACTGAAGCAGGGGAGACTGAAGCTGGGGAGACTGAAGCTGGGGATCTGAAGTTGGGGAGACTGAAGTTGGGGAGACTGAAGCTGGGGAGACTGAAGCTGGGGAGACTGAAGCAGGGGAGCTGAAACTGGGTGTTGATCTTCCAGAGCCTTTCCGCTTGGGAATAGAGGGTGTCTGATAGGGGTGGGAATCGTTTACTATCTCACGATTCGATTCGATTCCGATTTTGGGGGCCACAATTCAATTCAAAATCGATTTTCGATTCAAAACGATTTTCGATTCAAAAAACAATTTCATTTATAAAAATTTCTGCTTAAGTCTATAAAATCTGCACGATCTACTATAGTCTGCTTTGCAAGACAGAATGACAAATACAGAAAATAAAGTGTCTCACATTTAATTAACAAATATAATGTGCTTTGGTAAAATAAAATGCTTTTTGTTTTTACCAAAATTCTTGAGCTTCATTTTACAAGCTGTCAGGGCTGGCTCGGATGCAGTTCCCCCAGCCGTGGCTAGGGGCACCAGACTCGGTCCCAGACTAAACCGGCGTAACCGTACGTTCTCAGCCAGTCTCTGCTCTCTGTGATTGCTTATCGTTTGAAGGTGTCTCGCCACCTCTCTGTTATGCTTTCTCTTTACTTATTCGAGTATCTCCTGCATCGCTTCCTGACTCATCTCAAGTTTTCCCAATCCTACATTTCTTCCTATCCGTTTTGCCTTTATTTTTGGGAAGGGTTTTATTTTGCTGCGGCGTCCTTGGTTTCGTTTTTGCGTTGCTTTTTAGTTACTGTTGTTATTTGTTTCTTCCTCCCGTCTCACTGCGGTTAACTGTTATTTTTCCCGCGTTGTATTTTGCGCGTTGTTTTTTGTTACTATTTACTCCGTGCCCTCGCGGTTTTGCTTTCTATTCTCTTGCGCGTTGAGTCTCCCGTGTTGTTTTGTTTGTTCGTTCTGGGTCGCTGTGCGCGTTTCCCTCTCGCTAATACATGTGACGAGTGTCAAACGTCTTGCTCTTCCGAGCCGGCACTCGTGTCCACCCTTCTATATATTATTTCACTCGTGTCCACCCTTCTCTATATTATTTCACGCTGTGTGTACGTTCCCGTTCTCACCGCGTTACACACACCTTGCACAAGAGCTACATTGTGTCAAGTTCGGCCTTCCCTGGCATTCGTAAAATGAACCCATATTTTTGCCTTAAATGAAGATGGAACAGGTTGAATATCTCTTTCCTCCATCTGTTTTGAAACCTTTCCGCACACGAGTGTCCCAGAACCTGCTGCGTAAAGTCTCGCGTAATTTTGTAATTACGTAACGCGACTTAGAATCGATTTTGGGACATTTAAAATCGATTCTGAATCGTAGTAAATGAGAATCAATTTTTGATATATGAATCGATTTATTGGCACACCTCTAGTGTCTAAGCAGTGCCGCGGTCCAGGCCTCTACAGTTTGTGTGTCTGCTTTGGTTTGTAGGGTTGGGTTAGGGTTGGGGTTGGGGTCAGGGTTAGGGTTAATCTGTACTTCTGTGCTTTGCTGGTGGAGCAGTCTGGCAATGGGCCAACAGAGACAACATGTAAACTTCCCAGAATGTGAAGGAGCTTGTTGCAGTGAACATCACATGATCCATTACAGGAGGAAAGCCAAAAAAGTTTTCTAGCCACTCCCTGTACACACCACACACTCCCTGTACACACCACACACAAGCTGCTAACGATTTGCCCAGATTGGCTGCCATTCAGTTGGCTCCCCTGGCCAAATATAGCTAATGAAATGCAGATTGTCCAGTGTGATTCCACGCCTGTGTCCAAACCATGACCGAGCGTTTTCCGATCGGATCTCGACGGCACACCTGGCCCTTCTAGTCGCCCAACAGCAGATGTCTTCTGAGCATCCATCGTTTATGGCACCGCTGGGATGCTGCTTCCTCTGCGAATCAGGAGGCACGTCCCAGTACTCTACAGCCCGCAGCTCAGCGTCTGCTCAGCACACCACTTGTGAAGACCATGTGGCAGGCACGGGGATCACCCCCACACCCCATACCCCATGCAAAACCCCACCCCATACCCCACGCCAAACGTCAACCCATACCCCACGCCAAACCTCAACCCATACCCAACGCCAAACCTCAACCCATACCCCACGCCAAACCTCAACCCATACCCAACGCCAAACCCCACCCCATAACCCATGCCAAAAACCCCACCTCATACCCCACAACCCCACGCCAAACCCCACCCCACACCAAATCCCACCCCATACCTCACTCCAAAGAACCACCCCATACCCCACACCAAAACCCACCCCATACTCCATGCCAAAACCCCACTCAAACCCCACCCAAAACCCCACTCAAACCCCACCCAAAACCAAAACCCCACCCCACAGGTGCGCTGCTCCATGAAGTATGCGCTCCCATAGCTCCCAGGGCGGAGGCTTTTGAAGAACAAATGGATCAGAAAGCTTTTGTTTACATTCATACGCATGTTGCACGAGTACCATTAGCGTTTATATGTATGTGTCAGTGTTGTGGTAGATTTAAGCTGCTCTGAGCAGTCAGTGTTTAGATAGCCTTACACCTCAGAATGATATTATGGAAATTTTAAAGCAAATTCAGCCGACCTGCCTCCTCTTCTGGTGACATGAGCTCACACTTTTCTCAGGAAAGGGGCCGAAGACACATGCAAAAGAATGAGTCACAGAGCCTGGGGGGCTGTTGAGGGATGTATGTGAATATGAGCATGTATGTGTGTGTGTGCATGCGTGAGCGTGCGTGTGTGTGTGTGTGCGTGCGTAAGTGTGCTTGTCCGTGCGTGTGTGTGTGTGTGCGTGTGTGGGCATGCGTGAGCGTGTGTGTGCGTGCATGTGTGTGTGTGTGTGTGTGTGTGTGCATGTGTGCTTGTGCGTGCATGTGTTTGTGCATGCGTGCGTGTGTGTGTGTGTGTGCATGTGTGCTTGTGCGTGCATGCGTTTGTGCATGCGTGCGTGCGTGTGTGCGTGCGTGTGTGTGTGCGTGTGTGTGAGTGTGCATGCATGCGTTTTTGTGTGCATGCATGTGTGTGTACATGCGTTTTTGTGTTTGGGTGTGCATTCGTGTGGGCCTGTGTGTGCATGCGCGCGTATGTGTGCGTGTGTGTGTGAGCGCATGTATGTGTGCGCGTGCCTTTGTGCGTGTGCGTTTGTGCGCGTGCGCGCGTGTGTGTTTGTGGTGGGGGGGGTTGAAGGTGGCCCAGTATGTAATAGCTTTTTCCTCATCGGTGGTCCTCTGTCTTCATCAGTGTCTCTGAACGGGGCGTGTCTGCGTGCGCTGGAGCGTCGGCACAAGCGAATGCGATCAGACAGGTGAGAAATGGGGAGGTGTGGTGCCTGCGCGACCGGACCGGACCGGCGCCGGCGTTCACTCCATGCGTTCACTCTGTGTTTACTTCCCAGGCAGGCGGCGGGAGTGGTGCCGGCGACAGCCCGCTTCCTCCGGGCTCGGGCCCCGCGTGGTGCCGGCCTAGCGCTCTCTGCTCTGATAAATGGCCTCATTCCAGACCAAGCCTCTGTCTAGCGCTGAAAGCATGGGGATTCAGGGATAGAGTGCATGTGGCTTTTCGCTGTGTGGGTGTGTGCATGTGTGTGTGTGTGTGGGTGTGTGTGTGTGTTTGGTTGATTGAGCTGGCTGAACAGGATTATAGGTGAATATCCTCTCACTCCCTGCCTCTGTGTGTTTTCACTGCCTCACAGACACAGAGCTCAGCATTCCCTCTTTCTCCATCTCTCTCGCTCTTCTAAGCTCTGTTTTTTTCTCAGCCCTGCTCCCATGATTTCTCTCTCTCTCTCACTCTCACTTTTCTCTCTGTCTCTCCCCATCTGGAGTCTCCACCACCACCACCACCCTCGGGTGCAGCAGTGTCTGTGTAACGTCGCTGTGATCGGGGAGGATTTCCCGTGATCAAAGGCCCTCTTTTGTTCTTCCAGGTGTTGAGAAAGTTAAAACAGATAGTAGGCGGTGGTATCAGCTACCGAGAACTCTTCAAGAGACGGAGGTGGGTGGAGGACTCAGAGCATGTGTCTCACCACTCTGTCTCACCACTCTGTCCTCACCACTCTGTCCTCACAACACTGTCCTCAGTACTCTTCCCATCTCTTCTGGGTTACATGCCCGCCAGTAATCTTTCTATATGATATGGGTCCAATCTCTCTTTAGTTCCTGGCCACCCAGTGACCAGATTTATTCATAAATCTGTAACTTGTGTTTTGTGAGTGGTGTAGTGGTTACATTACATTAACCTCTTTGTGAAATGAATGGTAAGATAGGCATGATTTATTTATTTTATTTTATTTTTTAGCTTGGATAAGTCTGTTGTTTTCAGTTTCTTGTGTTAGTTTAATAGTTTAATCCACAGTCTGCCTGTCTACTAATCTAATTTAGACTGTGGACTAAACTAGCATTAAACTAGGACTAGGACTAAACTTAATCCTTGATTAGTCCACCGTCTGCCTGTCTGATAATCTCATGAAGTTGCTGATGAAAGAGTCTCTGCAGGTTTAGACATCACTAGATGAGCTCAGCTATGAAAGACAGATCTGTACAACTCTTAGGAACATACCTGGGCTTTCATGTCGACGTTTGAAGGATAAGGCCTTTCGTCTAGAGCCCGGAGTGGAGTTTCTACTTTCTTCATGCCCTGTAGTCGTTTTCTGTGCGGTGAGGCCTTGAGGCCTTCGTGAGCCATGGCTGTGTAAAGAGACAAAACAAAGTGACAGTACGAAAGTGCACCGAGTTATCGGGACATCGAGCATCCAGGTAGCCCCGCCCCTCATCGCCAGCTCGTCGCTCGTTACTTACTCTTCTGCCTTCATTCCGACTCTGTGGGAAATTAGTAATCTCCTCCCTCCTTTTTTAATTTCCAAAAACGTAATGTGATGTTTTCAGAATAGGCGATACCTGCTGCAGGGGTTTGCAGGCGTGATCAATCATGTTTATTGACGAAGCCGGATGAAAGTTGGGGGGGAGGAGGAGGAAGGCGTGTGGTGTCTGTGCTGGAGGCAAACTGCAGGGGGGGGGCAGTAAATCAAACAGCCTGGGATAAGATCTGGGCCCTCGGGCTGCTCTCCTTACACTTATGGAAATCTGTTAAGGGTACGTATTGAAATCTGTTAAGGTTACATATAGAAATCTGTTACATATAGGCTTAGGTATAGGGTTAGAGTTAAGGTTAGATAGAGATATATCTAGATATCACCTTCATTCTTGCCTCTGTAGCACCATGAGCATTACTTTCTTCCAGTAATAGCTCATAATGTGTCATGAAGAGATCGGACACGTAACGCAGGCGAGCAGTTGATCTTCTGGCCTCAGAGGTTCGACATCAGACGTCAACTAATGCCGAGAGCACAAAGCGTGATGCCATCTCCAGCTTGTGGAGATCATTAAATGACAATGTGACAAACAAATCTTAATCCTTTCTCACACAGTTGGCAAATAAAGGAAGAAATCCCAGTGTAAATAATGACAGGATTTTTCAGGAGAGCCTAGACTTTTCACTTCAGGGTGCTTTCACACTCCCTCATTTGAGCTACAGAACTATTCAAACAGGTCTTTCACACTGCCTCATTTGAGCTATAGAACAATGCAAACAGGTCTTTCACACTGCCTCATTTGAGCTACAGAACAATGCAAACAGGTCTTTCACACTGCCTCATTTGAGCTACAGAACAATGCAAACAGGTCTTTCACACTGCCTCATTTGAGCTACAGAACAATGCAAACAGGTCTTTCACACTGCCTCATTTGAGCTACAGAACTATTCAAACAGGTCTTTCACACTGCATCGTTTGAGCTACAGAACTATTCAAACAGGTATTTCACACTGCCTCATTTGAGCTACAGAACAATGCAAACAGGTCTTTCACACTGCCTCGTTTGAGCTACAGAACTATTCAAACAGGTCTTTCACACTGCCTCATTTGAGCTACAGAACAATGCAAACAGGTCTTTCACACTGCCTCGTTTGAGCTACAGAACTATTCAAACAGGTCTTTCACACTGCCTCATTTGAGCTACAGAACAATGCAAACAGGTCTTTCACACTGCCTCGTTTGAGCTACAGAACTATTCAAACAGGTCTTTCACACTGCCTCATTTGAGCTACAGAACAATGCAAACAGGTCTTTCACACTGCCTCGTTTGAGCTACAGAACTATTCAAACAGGTCTTTCACACTGCCTCATTTGAGCTACAGAACAATGCAAACAGGTCTTTCACACTGCCTCGTTTGAGCTACAGAACTATTCAAACAGGTCTTTCACACTGCCTCATTTGAGCTACAGAACAATGCAAACAGGTCTTTCACACTGCCTCATTTGAGCTACAGAACAATGCAAACAGGCCTTTAATCATTCTGTTATATAGAACTATATTTGGTTCCAGGTTATTAAACCTTCTAATGTCTACCTTGTAACATTATATCACCTGATGCTGGTGTAGCCTGATCTCCCCTCCCTCCGTCTCTCCATCCCTCTCTCCATCCCTCCCTCTCTCCCTCACTCTTTAACTGCGCGTGGTGTGGTTAGGGTAGGTAGGGTTTCTGAAGGCCATCTGCTTCTGCTAGATGGAATTTAACACCTGCAAATACAGCAAACAATCAATTAATCAGATACTTTGGACATTGTGCACCTGCCACACACACACAGATATGCAAAAAACATTACACATTACACTTAATAGTACACACACCCTTTTTATTCATAATTGTAGGCTTATGGTTAGGGTTAGGGAATATGAATACTGTACCTCTACACAACATGTCACTCCTGGTTGTCCTTGTTGCTGTTGCCCTTGTTTCATTACCAAAACATGCCGTTGTTATTCCATTATATCTCTATGTTGTGTAGTGTAGTTTTACAGAAGAGCTCTATGTTGTGTAGTGTAGTTTTACAGAAGAGCTCTATGTTGTGTAGTGTTTTGGAGTACAGTGTTCCTGCTTAATTAACATTTAATTGACAAAGGATATAAGCGGTTCTTGCACAAGCAAACACTTCTACAAGAAGCCAAACAGCAAAACATGTAGGTAAAAGTAATAGATGAAGTCACTTCTGAATTAGCGTGTTAATTAGAAAACAGCTTAATTAGTTTATTTCCTGCTACTTTGCACATTTCTGCAGTTCCAGAGAACTTTACCTGATATGCATAAATGACGAGTTCTGCTGTTGGAGAGAAGACATATACAGGGAAGAAGGAAGTGACATAAGTATCAGTAAAAATCACCCTAACCTCTTCAGGAGGAAGGTCAGCTCCTCTCCCACCGCACATGTCCCACCCCCACCAGCTGTGTGGGCGTGGCCAGGCCTCTCACGCCTGATGGGTCGACCAATCAGACCTGAACATTTCAGCATAGAACAGATAAAGATGTTTGTAATAATATTATGGAGTTCTTTTGGATCATGAAAATTAGATTTAAATCTTATTAATCTTTATTTTTGGATGCTGTCTTCTGCTTCTTACACAAACAGTGCTTCAGTGTTGTGGCATTATTTAATCAAACAAGGTGTTTTTTTTCACTGCGATCACATTCATAGATTTAATCACATTCTCCCATTTCTTTTGTCCTCTACCTCACAGATGAGACACTGTAGTTATTTATTTTTTTACGTTTCCACTTACTGAAACTAGTGCATTTCTCCCCTCCCAGCACGCGTCCGGCTGTCAGCGAGGGGCTGATGGGAACTGCGTGACTGATGCTTCTTGTGTTGTAGCTCTGGCGTGATAATGACTTGGATTGGGCTTTGAACCCCTCCAGACCCCCCGGTTTAATCCAGCATACCCTTCCAAAGCTATGCCGCTCCACACCACTCCCAGCTTCCCCGAGCCTCATGGGTGATCTAATCCAGTCTCTCCGAGCTAGTGGCCATCAGTGCTACACCATTTATACTTACGGTTCAGGATACTGCCAGCAGGAACTCGTAACGCTCGTAATCTGAGTAATCCCAGATGAGGCGCTTGCAATATGTGTAGTCCTGGTCCTGTGGTCTCCCATGCGCTTTATATATTTTATACGGTCAAATCAAATGAAACATAGTGTGATTCTCAGTAGTCTTTGATAAATTGGTGAAATTGTTACGAGATTAAAAAGAGATTATGTGGACAGAGCGTACCTGTTTGTTTCTTTAGCAGTATTAGGACTGGAAGGAGCTCTGAGCAAACACATTCCTTTTTTTTCTTTTCTTTTTTCTAAAAATGTCCCTCTCCGAGACCTGTATCGCTCCCCTACGTGTTCAGTGGCTCTTTGAGTCTCTGTAGGGTTGAATTGTCTGATGCAGCTCATTGGATTTAGTTCAGATTTTAGCACTAGACAAAGCACAGGATGCACAGCACAGGAACCCTTGGCAGGTGTGAGCCCAGTGTGCTGTTAGGGGTTAAATATTTCTGAAAATGTTACAGTGAGAGGGCAACCCTGCTTAATGTTTTAGTGGAAGCTCTGTTACTCTGAACATAGTGTCAAGCACACCTGCACACACACACACACACACACACACACACACTGGAATGACCTTTCACCATCTGCTGTTGCCAGGGCAGGGTTTGTGTGTGTGTGTGTGTGTGTGTGTGTGTGTGTGTGTGTGTGTGTGTGTGTGTGTGTGTGTGTGTGAGCCCCCTCCCTGAGCACTCTCATGTTCACAGCAGTTTATCATGGTGGTAATGGAAGGCCACAATTTTACCTTCTCATCTTGTTGAAGTTCATCCTCTCTCCTACGTGTCCCGCTGGGTCACTGCTCTGTCCCGCATGTCCCACGGGGCCACTGCTCTGTCCCGCATGTCCCGCGGGGCCACTGCTCTGTACCACGGGGCCACTCCTCTGTCCTCAGTCCCGCGGTCCTGCTCCTTTGTCTCGTGGACCTTCTCTCTCCTCTGTCCCATGGGACATGCTGCACCCTGCCTGTCTGTGCTGTCCTGCCTCCTACAGTCTGGCTCTCCGCCAAAATGCCAAGCAAGCTGTGGCCGGGAGTCTGGCTCTCTGCCCTTTGACCCCTGGCTCTGAGACACGGGGAAGGCAGCCAGTGGGAGGAGTTGTTAATGTATGCCCCTCATGCTTTTGATTTGAAAGAAAGATAAAGAGAGAGAAAGAAAAAGAGAGGGAGAGAAAGAAAAGGTGAACGAAAAGGGAGTGATAGAGAGTGAGAGAGTGTGAGAGAGAGAGCGTGCTGGGTGAAATAATGAAGACAGTGCTGTGTTTGTTTCCTTTTAGTTAAGCGAGAACATGACCGTTGCTTTGGAAGACACAGGTCTAATGGGTGTCTGCTGAACCCATGTGTGCACGCCCCATCAGTATTTGGAACCCAATTTTTGAAACAGTTTGGAAAGTTGTATGTAAAGGCAATTAGAGCGTTTGTCTGCAGTACACCAACAAAGTGTATGTATGTTTGTGTTTGTGTGTGTGTGTTTGAGTTATATGTTTGTGCTTATGTGTGTGTGTGTGAGTGTGTGTTTGAGACAGGAACAGAGAGCGTGAGCCAGAGCAGGCGAGTGTTTTAGTTGACAGCCTTCTTGGGGCGTGGCCTCGTGTGTCATTAGTGGTGAGCTGAGGGATGACATCAAGGCTGCACTGATGATGGGGACACAAGACCTGCGAGTGAGCGGGTAATGAAGGCCTCGTCCTCCGTCACCACTGACACGTATCACACAGCGTATCAGAATGTGTGTCCTCGGCTCGCCGGTCCACGGGGTGGTTGTTTTGTTGTTCTATTGATCCAAGCAGTGAGACGGCCAGCCGGTCCACACGCCACACGCTTCAGACGGGTGAATCCTGCCTGCGTCCACAGTGATCTGTTTTCACAGGCCAAAGTGTCTACATGGTTCATCCTGCTGCAGATGTCAGACTTGAAATGTGTACCAGAGACTTGAGATTTTGCTTGTGTGCTGTACGTGCACGGGAGAACGCATACACACACACGTCTGAGTGTATATTGCAGTTTAATGTATGTGAGTGTAGAAGTGTTTCAGATATTCCATCAAGGCCCTATCAACACCCACAGCAACAGAATGTAGAGAAAGAATAGATTTACACACATGAAAGAAGCAACCCAGTATGGTTAGACTTAGTAGTACACACACACACACACACACACACACACACACACACACACACACACACACCCTAACTAATGGTTAGAATTAGTAGTACCTACACACACACTCACACACATCTTTTCAGCACATTGATGCTGGGTCAGCCCATCTTCTCCCCTCCACCCCGACGAGGTCCAGAGTGCTCTTACAGCCCAACTCAAACACAGACATCCACCAGGACCCACGGTGTAGGTGTTAATAATTAATGGCGATCTGAGAGGCAGCGTCAGGTAGCAAAACAGATAGGGCAGAAGTCTTAAGAGCGTGTGTGCCCGAATGTGCATCAGTGCTGATCATACGCGGCAGGGCCGTCACTACCTCTGCTGTCACTGTTGCGTTTAATTACCACTGATGCTTTTATTGGCTTCCAATTATGGAATACATTCATGCAGTAAGTCAGTGCTCTTCAGTTTTGGAATGTGTGCCCTTGTCTAGACAGGCTCTCTGACAACAATCACGGCATACTCACCAGCTTCTTCAGGCACGGCTGATTGCCAGAGCTGCCTGGAGTTCGTATGCAAATGAGGCTGACGTTTCCGAGGCCTTGTACTGTACTGGAAGGGTTGTGGGCGCCGGGGTGGGGGGGTAAACAGAAGTCTAGTCATGACTTAATCATTCTGTGCATTTGATTAGAACAGACAGACAGACTGAATTTGTTTACGTTAAAGCTATTTTGTCATTATTGTTATTCTGTCAGTGTTTTTTTGAATATTTTTCTTTTTTGAAAAACTTTTTTTTCCCAAGCACTTGCTGCTGGCTCCGCCCCTCTCCAGAGGGAGCCCCCGTCTTCACGCACAGTGCATCCCACTCTGAGGCAGAGGGCCAATCACTCCGCTGCCTGGAGTCCCAAACCACACCCCCTTACGTGGGAGATTCAGACAGAGGGACATTGCGCAAAAACTACATCCGTCTTTCATTTCTTAACGGCCACACATATAGGCTGCTCTCCCTTCGGTGTTTAATTGTGCATAATGAAAGCATTAGCACAGTAAATCAGCAATGACTCACAGGGGGAGCGACAGTGTGAGGAGGAGATACCGCCGCTGCATATGAGAGAGCAAACTGTGAGGAGGAGATACCGCCACTGTGTTTCAGAGAGCAAACTGTGAGGAGGAGATACCGCCACTGTGTTTCAGAGAGCAAACTGTGAGGAGGAGATACCGCTGCTGCATATGAGAGAAGCAAACTGAGGAGGAGATACCACCCCTGCGTATGAGAGGAGCAAACTGAGGAGGAGATACCGCCGCGGGGTATGAGAGGAGCAAACTGTGAGGAGGAGATACCGCCACTGCGTATGAGAGGAGCAAACTGAGCAGGAGATACTAGGGATGTCGCGGTGTAAGAATTTCCACTGCGGTAAATTAACGGTGCTCCACACCGCGATATGCGGTATTATCGCCATTTTTGTAGTTTTCACAAACATATCCTGATTTAAGTGCTATTATAAACATATTATAAAATATTATAAAACATATATAAAATATATTTTATTGCAATCGTTATTAAGAATATTATATTTTTATAACAAAGACGACACAGTTGTAGGACAAATGAAACAGTCCTTATTGTTAAACGCAAAGCACGTAAGGCTAATGACGCGCAATAAGAACGATCCTTTACTTTCATGGAAACAAAGTCCAACTTATAGCCTACGATTGATCTATGCTGTGCAAAAAAAAAACTTGAGCACATGAGATCAGAATTCGTTTTAAAAAATGAAGGAAAACGAAACCCTTCCTTTAGTAATAAAGTCTAGGTTTAGTCCGGCGTTATCATGTTCCAACATGATACCAACATGCTCACCTTATGTGGTTTCAGAGAGGATCTAAGTGGGGTAACAATGTTTCCGGCAGCACTAAAAACTCTCTCTGGTGGTGTGCTCGTTGCACAAATACACATGTACTTGCGGGCCACTTTAGAAAGCAGAGGAAATCTAACCTGGTTGTCGCGCCACCAGGCGAGGGGATCTGCGTTAGAGTCTACGGGCTCGTGTAGGTAGCGCGTGAGCTCGGCATGTCTCTTAGTTTCCCCGTTTCACAGCAACCTTTCGCGCACAGATTTTGCATATTGCCTCGTCTAAATTGTCCGGCTCTCTCTTTTCATTCGGTTGAAAGCCGAAATGCTCCCAAACTGGCGAATTCACGTTTGGTTTTGCGACCAGAGTAGCCGCCACTGTTTCCATAAAAAGGCCGACACTCAGAAGCAACGGATACGAACGTTTTTAAATAGTAATTAACATCTACCGCACACGCAGCGAAGTGGCTTACGTGTAAATCAAGAAGAACCTTGTGGAAAAAAAGAAAACACGAACATCGCGGTGTGACGGTTGCTTGGAATTCCCTGCAGTTGGCAGGTGGATATCGCAGTATTACAAGATTGCGATTATTGCGACAGCCCTAGGAGATACCCCCGCTGCGTATGAGAGGAGCAAACTTGAGGAGGAGATACCACTGCGGGGTATGAGAGGAGCAAACTGTGAGGAGGAGATACCACCGCTGCAGATGAGAGGAGCAAACTGAGGAAGAAGAGATATCGCCGCGGCATATGAGAGGAGCAAACTGTGAGGAGACTGGATGAATAAAAAATGGATCAAGCAAGAAAGCTGTTAGTCACAGGCCGGCGCAATCAATCGGCGGCTGAGGATGAAGAATTCCCCCGCCACAGCAATAAACGGAAGCTTCAATTAATTTCGTCCGAGTGCGTGACTCAGCGTCTTGGGCTGGGTAATCAGGCCACGGTGTTCAAGCAAACAGATCCGCACATAAACTGCAGATTATTCCTCTATTTGTCACTGAGCCACGATTCCCGACTTACTAAGCCATCTCAAAGCCATTGACTCCACGCGTGAGAGAAAGAGAGAGAGGGAGACAGACAGTGATTGAACAGAAGGGCGGAGGAGGGTGTGGGTGGGGGGTGTGGGTGTGTGGAGGGGAGAGCGAAGGAGAGCAAAAGAAATGGACAGACAGCGAAATTGAGTCGAGATAGAGAGCGGAAATTGTTTGTTCCCCGGCGAGTGGTCGTCTGGGCGGATGATAAGGGTTAAATTATAGCTATCTGTTGCCTCTGGTGCTGGCTAGCCTGCCGGCATCCTTTCTATTAACAGTCAGAACTCCCTTAAGAGAAATCAGTGGGGCACAACGTTTTTCCCCCCATGGCGAATCACGTATCATTACATCATTACAGACAGGACACGGACACCATGGCGGTGTTGGGCTCCCCCACCGGGCCACCAGAGCTCCACTCTAATGAGGGTCAGAGGTTTGCGTTGGGGACGAGAGAGGTGGGGGGGCCATTGGGAAGGCCAGGGTGGAGAGCACATTTATCAGCCTCTAATCTCCACCCACAGCAAGCAGCAAGGCCACCAGCATGGGGCCCCAGCCCACCGTCAGAGGCTTATGGGTGGAGGAGTCATGAGCAGAGCAGAGAGAGTGAAGAGAGAGAGAGAGAGAGAGAGAGAGAGAGAGAGAGAGAGAGAGAGAGAGAGAGAGAGAGAGAGAGAGAGAGAGAGAGAGAGAAGGAGAGAGAGAGAGGGGGAGAGAGAGAGAGAGAGAGAGAGAGAGAGAGAGAAAGAGAGAGAGAGGGAGAGAGAGAAAGGGAGAGAAGGTAGAGAGAGAAAGGGAGAGAGAGAGAGAGAGAGAGAGAGAGAGAGAGAGAAAGGGAGAAGGAGAGGAGAGAGAGAGAGAGGGAGAGAGAAAGGTAGAGAGAAAAAGGGAGAGAGAGAGGGAGAGAGAGAAAGGGAGAGAGAGGGAGAGAGAGAAAGGGAGAGAAGGTAGAGAGAGAAAGGGAGAAGGAGAGGAGAGAGAGAGAGAGGGAGAGAGAAAGGTAGAGAGAGAAAGGGAGAGAGAGGGAGAGAGAAAGGGAGAGAGAGAGGGGGAGAGAGAAAGGGAGAGAGAGGGGGGGAGAGAAAGGGAGAGAGAGAGGGGGGGAGGGAGAGAGAGACAAAAGACAAAGACCTGCAGCATATTTTTTGTGCCAGTTAAACAGTGTGTTACCAGTGAGCAGTATTTGCGTGGGGTGAATGTTCGATCTTCTTCAGTAAAACATACACTACCATGTCACATCCAAGAACCCTTACCATAACCATAACCCCTAACCATAATCCCTAACCATAACCCTTGTGTCATTGTTTATCATTGATTAATTTAGTCAATTAGTCAATCAATCAGTCCTCTACCAATTACTGAATACACTTAACTCATTACAAATCTCTCTATTTCTATAAATGTAATATTTACATTTGGTGCAGTCTTGTTGCACGCATTCTAATGATTGAACCACCTTTAACGTACACTCCAGTTACATATACACTACTGTTACGTATACACTCCTGTTACAGGATGCAGCCTGTGTTCAGTTCCTCATGCAGCATGGCTTTGAGTCTCATGCTGTGGTAAACAAGCAGCTCTTGTCTGAAGAACACTCAGGAGAAGCTCCACACCTCCACCGCCTCCTCCTCCACACCTCCACCGCCTCCTCCTCCGCTCAGCTGCCTCCTGGACCGGCGCAGTCATTAAGCTTAATGTCTTCCATTCACCTGCGCAATCAATTTGAATGAAATATCCAATAGATTTAGCAGTTTAAAACGCCCTTCTTCAAATTAAGAGCATTTCTTTTGGCCTTAAATAATTGAAAACGCAAAATGAGTGTGGTGGAGGTGAATCTTGCTGAGACCGGAGGGGCATATGTCTCAACTACTGAATTCCCATTTAAATTCTCCTTCTTTCTCTCTCTCCCCATCCCTCTCTGTCTCTCTCTCTCTCCCCCTCTCTCTCTTACTCTCTCTCTCCATCTTCGTGTGTCACTTTTTAATTTCATTTGGAGCTGAAAGCTGTGATACCTCCCTCCAAGGCATTAGCGGTGGAGAACAGAGTGGTTCAAGGCATTAGCAGTGGAGAACAGAGTGGTTCGTGGTTCTTGCGAGATCTCTGAGAGAGAGAGAGAGAGAGAGAGAGAGAGAGAGAGAGAGAGAGAGAGAGAGAGAGGAAGAGAAGAAGAGAGAGAGAGAAAGTGTGGGAGGGAGAGTTGGAGTTAGAGTTTGAGAGAGAGAGAGAGAGAGAGAGGGTGACTGAGAGAGGGAAGCAGACTGGCTTTTTATTGCATTCTGGTTGTTTGGGATGGACAGATTGCAGGGTTTGGAGTTTGTGTATTCTCCCACCTCCCCTGTGGTGGTGCTGGCTCGGTTGCGTCATCATGGCCGGGCTGTGGCGCTGCTTGCTAGGGCTACTCTTAGCTGCAAACGTCTCCAGGGTGGAAGTCTTTACACCTGCCTGATGGTGACCTCCTCTCTTTACCCGTACACACGATTTCTCTTCTTCCACAAATGTAGAAGTCTAGAAAGGAAATCTGCTCATTATTGCCAAATCCTCTCTCAGAGTGACTGTGGCCTCTGACCTTGGAATGACCTCCTTCCATTCCTGTAGATTTCCTCCAAAAACGTCTGTGTTCGCCCGTTGCCGGGCCGACGGGGAGAGAGCTTGCTGAACTCCATTGTGGTGTGTTCGTGCGTGAGGAAGTGGGGGCCCTCTCTTCTCCTTTATTAACTCTCTACTGCCCCCTGTCTCCCACTGGCTGCCTCTGCATGTGGCAGGTGGGGGGTGTTAGAAGTCCGGTGAGAGGGAGGTTTGGGGGGGGGGGGGGGGGGGAGGGGTGTCCTGCACATGAAGTGCTAGGCATGATCTAAACAAGTGTGACTGGACTGTTGTCACTCAAATGAGTAAGGGCTGACACTGGAGCCATGTTTAGCAACTTACATAAGAACTGAGGGTGTGTGTGTGTGTGTGTGTGTGTGTGTGTGTGTGTGTGTGTGTGTGTGTGTGTGTGTGTGTGTGTGTGTGTGTGTTATACTGGAGTGATTTGTGTGTTGAGTTCATGGTGAAACTCACTAACACTTCTCTACAAATGGTGCTGTTTGTGCCCTGATGCTGGCAGTGCCCACACTCTAATAGAATGGAATGAATAGGGAAGAAGGTGTATGTTGATGGTGTATTGTGAACTTGTGGCTCAGGGCAGTGCGAGTGGGTTCTCTCTGTCTCTGTCTCGCTCCCCTCTCTGGTTCTCTCTCTCGATCTCTCTTTGTCTTTCTCTCCTCTCTCTCCTCTCACTCCTCTCTCTCTATCTATCTCTCTCTCTCTCTCTCTCTCCCTCTTCCTATCTCTCTCTCTCTCTCTCTCTCTCTCACATTATCTGTGTCTGTGTCTCTTTGATCAGAGTGGTGCGGTCTGAAGAGCAGAAGTGCTTTAATGAACCAAATCTCATTTATGCAGCTCAGTGGATCTCTGCATGCTGATCAGACCCTAACCCCCACCTAACCCCCACCTAACCCCCATCCCACGCCTCCTCTCCTCTCTGGAAGTCACAGGAGTGCAGACGCAGGCCAAGGTCACTTTGAGTAACAGAGTTGCTTCTAAAATCTGGTCAAGGACCTGTTCCCAGATTATAATTCTGACCATTAGAAACTAAACAGATCTCAGTACATCAGTCAAATTTACAAACATCACATCTTTGTTATTAGCAACTGAGGCATATATGAATGTACATACGTATAGCATTCAGTGTATTGTGTGGTCAGCCACCCAATCACAGGTTAGCTCCCGACCAAGGGTCACGTCTGACTGGATATGGGGAAGTGATGGGCAGCAGGTCTGAGCTGT
This sequence comes from Brachyhypopomus gauderio, assembly GCF_052324685.1. Classification (NCBI taxonomy): domain Eukaryota; kingdom Metazoa; phylum Chordata; class Actinopteri; order Gymnotiformes; family Hypopomidae; genus Brachyhypopomus; species Brachyhypopomus gauderio. The sequence goes on along the minus strand of NC_135220.1, from coordinate 23,225,392 downwards.
GGTAGTGGATACTGTCTGAAGTGTTATTATAAAGTGTATTATAGTGGTAATATGAGTGTATTATGGTGTTATTATAAAGTGTATTATAGTGGTATTATGTGTGTATTATGGTGTTATTATAAAGTGTATTACATTGTTATCATGAGTGTATTATAGTGTTATTGTAAAGTGTATTATATTGTTATTATGAGTGTATTATATTGTTATGATGCGTGTAGCAGATACAGGCCGATGTAGTTGTCTTTTAAACATTAAAATCATTGCTAGGTTGTGACTGCTATATGTTATGCAATTTTATTGATGTTTTATGTATTATATATATGTATAATATTGTGAATAGTACATATTTTGGAATTGTCACCTGCAAAAATTTCCATTTTCTTAATAAAAGCTCCACAGAAACAGGAGAGGCTTTTTCATACATGGGACTTCCTCTCTGTGGGTGGCATAAACGAGTCACATGTCCACACACACGGGCCATCGTTTCTAACATTCCCTATGTGTTATTTTCTATTATTGTTCCATTAATGTACTGATGTAAGAATCACATTCTGTCTGCACGGATGTGATTGGAATGTCATCAGAGACAACCACACATGTCCCTTGATGCAAGCCGTCTGAAAAGGGTTCGAGAAGTCAAACACATTTAACGCTTATTCCCCACCCAGCCTCGGAAAACTCTCATGATGCTGATCAGATTTAAATGGGCCTATTTGATTGTTTACACCCACCAAGCAAAATACCCTTGTGCCTGCAATCTGATTGGGCTGTGCTTTAGTAACGGGTGTAAATAGCATGTGGACATCTTGTGTGCTGGATTCTAGGTGATGTCGGCCACACTAGCAGCAGGTGCTAGACGTGATGGAGCTGAGCAGCAATGTGGGAAAAATAACAATTATTTTTGCTCTCAGGCTGTCAGAGAGTTTTCCCCTTGTGTAACTTTGTAGTGAAGTGGAAATGAAAAACAAAACAGCACTCGATAAAATATCGTTTTCACACCCCTGGTGACATTTACAAACATACTGTATCTATACTATATCTTACCCTTTACAAACATACTGTATCTATACTATGTCATTCCCTTTCTTTCTTTCTTTCTTTCTTTCTTTCTCTCTCTCTCTCTCTCTCTCTCTCTCTCCACCACTTTCTCTTCAACACTCTCTCCTACTAGAGCCTTATTACATTAATGGTAGTAAAGTGTGGAGTTTGGGTGTAACTGTGTGGCCCAAGGCTGTGCATTTATCCTCCCCAGAGTTAGGACCAGGATTAGGGTTAGGATTTGAGTTAGGGTTAGGATTAGGATTAGAGTGTTGTTGGTATTGGTTTTTGTGGTGGTGGTGTTGGTGGTGGTGATAGTTGTGTTGTTGGTGGTGGTGATAGTGGTGTTAGTAGTGATGTTGTTGGTGCTGGTGATAGTGATGTTGGTACTGGTGATAGTGGTGTTGGTAGTGGTGGTGATGATGGTGGTGTTGGTAGTGGTGATAGAGGTGATGGTAGGGCAGTGTTATCTTTGGGTTTGTCAGTCTGTAATTTGAAGGGGCTACGCTAACATCATTGCTCCTTGACCTCTGACTTCACTTTCCTCACATCAGTGCAGGACATCTTGGCACATCCACAATTAATTCTCCCTCTTCAGAATCAATTGTCTGGCTCTATCTGCTCAAGCTAAGACCTAGATAACCCTAACCCTAGAAAACCCCAACCCTAGATAATTCTAACCCTAGATAACCCCAACTCTAGATAGCCCTAACCCTAGATAACTCTAACCCTAGATAACCCTAACCCTAGATAACTCTAACCCTAGATAACCATAACCCTAACCCTAGATAACCTTAACCCTTGATAACCCCAACCCTAGATAACTCTAACCCTAGGTAACCCCAGCCCTAGATAACCATAACCCTAACCCTAGATAACTCTAACCCTAGATAACCCCAACCCTAGATAACCTTAACCCTAGATAACTCCAACCCTAGATAACCCTAATTTGCATTCTCTTTGACACAGTGCATCCAGCACACTGAAACTGGAGTTCACTGCAATTCAGAGTTTTATGATCTTTTTATTATTATCTTTTATTATGTTATTATTCTCGTTTTATTATCTTTTGGTCAAAAATGATCTTTTTCCAAAAATGTCATTCCTTTAGGTTTTTCTCTGTTATATTACCTTAGTTATATTTCCTGCCCTTTTTACTACCCTGTTTTACACATATGATTTTTGATAGTCACACAAGTTGCTGTGGGTTGGGCTGCCTGGTTGTCATGTCAGGTTCCGCCCCCTCCTGTCTGTCTTGCCTCCACCCCCCTGCCGAGAAATGTTACACTGGTAAGCAAATTAAGGAATGAATGACTTTACTAGAAGGCTATAAGACATCATAATGTGCCATCTATACCATGCTGAGTCCCAGAGAATTCCCAGGGGGCTCTAGTCTCAGAAGCTCATTGTTCCACCCACTGAAAAGCCATTTTAAATGGAGTCTAATTGCGGCCTCTCTCTGGTATTCTCTCATTGAGCTGCAAACAGCTGTGCTCTCTCTACAAACATTTAACAGACCTTAATAGACCTGAAAGGGAACAGAGACCTGGATCGGTTTGTGAGGAATACAAGACCACCTGCTCATTACTGTCTGTGCAGACAAGGTGTGAACAACCATATCGCCAAATACACACATTTACACACATACCTGAACACTCATGCACATTTACCCACTCATATATGGCACATACATGTAAGTGTGCGACAGTGTACAACGAGTCAACAGAGTACCGCACTCTTGAGTGAGTTTACCGGGGCCCTTTACATACATGTTGTGTTCCTCTGGTGAGGATCCTGAAAAGCAAACATGCGCTGTGCATTTCGTCATCTCTTCCTGTCACAGGTACAGGCGCTCGGCTAGTCAGGCTGTGTTTGTGCCTGCGCTGACCAATTGAAAGTAACGGAGTCTAGTGATAGTGACGCTAGCAACATTGTCCACACACAGCCCCTCACGTTCTGTTTACTGCTACCTCTTTGTTACATTTTACCTTTCTTTTGTAAGGAAGGAGCGTTTTCCTCACACGCTCCCTAACACGCAGTAACTGGTCAAGGACTTGTGGTTTATGTAATAATTTCTATCTGTGAAGTTTTGGAAATGATAAAGCTGCCCACACGGAAGTGTCTTTTATAGAAGAAAAACACTGCAGTTCAGCACTCATGACCATGTGCTCTTTATTTTTAGAATGGCACTGCTGTTGCATAGTTGTATGGTCATTTCATCATCTTTTGCGACATCATGTCTGCTACAGTCGCCTTTTGAGTCCTGGACAATGACACAAGGGGGAAAGTGGGGAGTTGACCTTAATTGACCTGAAAACAAGAACAAGTTTCAGCTGTCATCCCGATCACCTGACCACCCTGATCACATGACCATCCTGATCACCTGAATTTGTGTTATATTTTCCTGTGTATTTGACCCAGGACGTGAGTGGCTTTCTTTCTGCTCTAGTTGTTGAGCTGCAATGCTGCACTGAAGCAAAGCCTTCTGGGAGATTCACTGAATATCTGACATTTAGGATTTTCTTCAATGGCACATCTCTCTCTATGACTCTCTCAGTCTTTCTGTATGTCTCTCTGTCTTTGCTTCTGTCTGTCTCTCTGTTCTGTTCCTCTGTCTGTCTCTTTTTGCTCAGCTCTGCTGTGAGAGCATCACGTCTGTGGATGTGTCCCCTTGTGCCCAGGAGTCAGCTCGGTGTTATTTGAGAATGATCTTGCACAAATCACATGCACACTGCTGTGATAACACCTGCAGTCAGGCTGCAAAAGCCCACTGATCCACAGCACATCTGAAGTACATGGTACAACGGTTATATCTTTCTGTTTTTCCTGACCTTTCAAATTTTTCATGACCTTTTCTTGCAGGGCGTCCCTTAGCCACAGAGCAGGTTGGAGATAAGCTTGTGTATGCTCCAGCCGATGGTCTACCCAGCTGGCTGTAGCTACCCTGGAGTGCCCGTGGAACGCGGTGCCGGGTGAACACACACCTGGAATGGATGATGCTTAGATGCAGTGTTCCGATTGGCCTGTACGGTGGGGGTCAGGTGTGGCATAAACGCTCGGAGTCCCGGCGATGCGGGCGTGGAGAATGAGGCGGTCCCTCCGCAGGACTGGAGGTGTGTGAGCGACTCAGAGCAGCAGATGGCAGGGCTGCTCCCAAAGGCAAAGGAGTCCTTAAAAAAACCTCAAAACATCTGCTAACTGCCTTTATGGAGACACACAATGGCTACCAAGGGAGGGTTAGGGTGTGTGTGTGTGTGTGTGTGTGTGTGTGTGTGTGTGTGTGTGTGTGCTTCTCTTCACTTTGTTCCCTTGTGCCTCAGTGGTTTGGACCTTTGGAGAAAAGGTCACTGGATACACTCTGTCCTTGTCTCCTTTTATTGCAGGACCTTTGGGAAAGACACTGAAACATGTTGTGCATTTATATCATTCATTTCTGATTCTTCTGTTCAAGTGCCTTCTCTTTCACCTAAAAGCAAAAGCTGACATTTTGCCTTTTTCGATTTTGCCACACACAATAGTCCAATACAGTGCGTGGGGCAGCTCGGTCTCAGGTCAGGGAGCCGAGCGCGGAGAAGTCTCAGACCAGACAGTCCAGCGCGGAGCAGTCTCGGGACAGACTTGAACCTGGACACAAACATGAATCTGTTACTAAACGCTGCGTCTGAAATGCTGTACGTTTTTGCTCATGTTAGGCTGCGGTGGGCAGAATCTTGAGACGTCTCGAGACTTCCCTCCCCTCCTGCTGTATCTACCTCCCTCTGTGGTCACATAGGGGTGTGTAGGAGGCTGTTTTGTGACAAGGTAGAGACAGAGAGAGACATATGAGACACCTGGGTGTGTGGACAGTACGTTCAGAACTCATCCCTGAAAGCCTCCCCCCTCCCCCCCATAACACACACACGCACACTGACACATACATAGACACACACACACACTCCTCCCATATCTCACCCATTTACTGTCTCTTTAGACATTGCATATCCATCACCATCTTATAGACTTTCCCCTCCTGTTTTTCTGTCTCTCTGTCTCTATTTGTCTCTGTTTCTCTCTGTCTCCCTCTCTCTCTCTCTCTCTCTCTCTCTCTCTCTGTCTGTCTCACTCTCCCTCTCTCATATATACTCAATGACTAAACATTATTTTGAGAACGAAGAGGAAAAAAAAATCATGCAGACACACAAACACACTTGAACACAAACACACTTAAACACAAACACACACTCACACACAGTCTCACTCCATTCACAGGCAGGATGTATTTTACACATTGGCAGAATGTGACACTGGTTTAAAAATAGAATCCTCTGCAGATCTGTTTTAATTCAAATGGAGTGAATGTGTAAGAGGAAGCAGGCCTGTGTGCAGACAGCACCGTGATGATGGAGACACTCACACAACCTCCCTCACGGCCCCAGTGCAGATAGACTGCTCATAATAAATCTGGGGTTGGCAGTAATTCAATATATGGCTATTTGTAATTTGTCATTTTCAATCATATTATGTGGTAACTGGTAAAATAAAAAATATAGACTGACATATTCTTTTCCAATGGTACATATATCACCCATTTCTCTTATAAAGATGCACATGTCAGTCTTAAAACTAAATCTGATCAAACAGCAGGACAAATTCTTGGCAGTATTTTTCATGCATCGTTTTGCAAAATATTGGACCAATCCACTTTGTTAGTAACATTTGTTTATTTGAAACACATCAGTGGATGTATGCTTACAGACCCAGGTCCATCTGCTTCGGACCACACATCTGCTGTGGGCCCGAACGTTTTGCAAGCGACATCACTCTACCTGAAATAAACTCTTAAAAACGCCTGCACTCTTTCCAGCACAACACCCACTACTATGCTAACATGCCACCGTGCCACCACGCCACCATGGGCTGAGATTGGCTGCCACTCAAATCACACCCAGCCAGCAGCGGTCCCGTCCGTAGAAACCCGAGCAGTGCTGAGCGAGTCCGGGCAGGACTGAGCGTGGCTGAGGAACGCTGCAGTATGAGAGCTGCAGACATTACCTGTACAAAAATATCATGAACCTGTAAAGTTGCGTTAACAGGAAAGGTAATAGGTTCGGTAATAGCAGACAGTGTGCAGAGGGACAACGTTCAGAGTGACAGCGTTCAGAGGGACAACGTTCAGAGGGACAACGTTTAGAGGGACAACGTTTAGAGGGACAGTGTTCAGAGGGACAGTGTTCAGAGGGACAACGTTCAGAGGGACAGCGTTTAGAGGGACAACGTTTAGAGGGACAACGTTTAGAGGGACAGTGTTCAGAGGGACAGCGTTCAGAGGGACAACGTTCAGAGGGACAGCGTTCAGAGGGACAGCGTTTAGAGGGACAACGTTCAGAGTGACAACGTTCAGAGTGACAGCGTTTAGAGGGACAACGTTCAGAGGGACAGCGTTTAGAGGGACAACGTTCAGAGGGACAACGTTCAGAGGGACAGCTTTACAGGGTATCCTCACTCAAAGCCTGAAGCCTGTTAAACCTTTGCCACTACTGGGAAGTCTAAAAAAAGATCAATCATGGATGCTGAAACTCATTTGATCAATCAAGGATGCTTAGACTCATTTCATCAATCACCGATACTCAGACTCATTTGATCAATATCTGGGAGAGGAGACGCTTGCAGGGAGCGGTACCAACTCCTCACCCCATTCACGCCTGTGCACTACCGTAATATTGTGAAGGCGTTTGGGAAGGAGAGTGTGTGTGAGTTGTCAGAGCCTCTTAATCGTTTGCTCCCTGGGTGGCGTGCCAGGAAGACACTGCTGGATATGGATATAGATATAGATATGGCCCTAAATATGCAGGACTGAATCTGAATGACCTAGGGAGAACCCAGGATAGGGAGAGATAAATCTGAAATGGACCACACACATACACAATCACACACACATGCACGGATTCGCAAAATCACTCTTTCACACACACGCGCACAAGTAGGAAATAATATATGAGGTTGTAAATAAATGCAGTCGTCCAGTTTCCCCATTAAGGGTGTGTGTGCCGGTTTGTGTGTGTGTGTGTGTGTGTGTGTGTGTGTGCGGGCAGGGGGCTGTATGCAGTGCTTGTGCGAAGGCTTGTTTCTGTGACTAATGTGTCTCCGCTGAGAATAGAACAGTACGAGTCAAAGGTTGACTGTACAAAAACTGTAATGTTTACAGTATTTCCACCTCCAGCGCGGTGCGTTCTGCAGGGAAAGAGTGTTTAAAGACAAAAGGGAGAAAGCAGCCAGCGTGGAGGCATCGAAAGGAGCAGTGGAGCTGGAAGAGGCCGGCGTGCAGGTCTCAATGACGGCTCAGGCAGGAGACAGCGTGCAGGTCTCAACGACGGCTCAGGCAGGAGACAGCGTGCAGGTCTCAACGACGGCTCAGGCAGGAGACAGCGTGCAGGTCTCAATGTCGGCTCAGGCAGGAGACAGCGTCCAGGTCTCAATGTCAGCTCAGGCAGGAGACAGCTTGCAGGTCTTAACGACGGCTCAGGCAGGAGACAGCGTGCAGGTCTCAACGACGGCTCAGGCAGGAGACAGCGTGCAGGTCTCAACGACGGCTCAGGCAGGAGACAGCGTGCAGGTCTCAATGTCAGCTCAGGCAGGAGACAGCGTGCAGGTCTCAATGACGACTCAGGCAGGAGACAGCGTGCAGGTCTCAATGTCGGCTCAGGCAGGAGACAGTGTGCAGGTCTCAATGTCGGCTCAGGCATGAGACAGCGTCCAGGTCTCAATGGTGGCTCAGGCAGGAGACAGCGTGCAGGTCTCAATGTCGGCTCAGGCAGGAGACAGCGTGCAGGTCTCAATGTTGGCTCAGGCAAGAGATAGCGTGCAGGTCTCAATGTCGGCTCAGGCAGGAGACTGCGCTCAAAAAATGAAAACACATACAGCACTTGGGCCACCAGTGCAACGTGACATGCAGCATTTCAACTGAGTTGCAGTTCAGTTGGTTTAGGTTCAGCACTAATGATCTTGTTGTTTTGCAAATGGCGCTCTGGCTGATAATGGGAGAGTTATGTAAGAGGGTTTTGGTAGATTCTCCTGGTTTGGTGTGTATGTGTGTGTGCTTGGTGTGTGTGTACGTCTGGAGTGGGTCTGGGCTGGGTATGTGTGTGTGCCTGGTGCGCGTGTGTGCGTGCGTGTGCGTGTGGCAGGTGTGTGTGTATGCCTGGTGTGTGTGTGTGTGTGTGTGTGTGTGTGTGTGTGTGTGTGTGTGTGTGTGCCAGCTGTGTGTGTGTGTGTGTGTGTGTGTGTGTGCGTGTGTGTGTGTGCTGGGTATGGATGTATGCCTTGTGTGTGTGTATGTGTCTGGTGTGTATGTGTGTGTGTGTGCTGGGTATGGGTGTATACCTTGTCTGTGTGTGTGTGTGTGTGTGTGTGTGTGTCTGTGTGTGTGTGTGTGTGTGTGTGTGTGTGTGTGTGTGTGTGTGTGTGTGTGTGTGTGTGTGTGTGCTGGGTATGGGTGTATGCCTTGTGTGTGGCTGTGTGTGTGTCTGTCATGTGTGTGTGTGTGTGTGTGTGTGTGTGTGTGTGTGTGTGCTGGGTATGGGTGTGTGTATGTGTGCCGGGTGTGTGTGCTGGGTGTGTGTGTGTGTGTGTGTGTGTGCCCTGTGTGTGTACAATGTGGATTGAGGCGAGCAGCCCTGTGTGTGTACCGTGTGGACTGTAGGTTTCAGCGCACTGGCCTGGAGCCCCACACAGCTGGCATGTTCTCTGGCTCCTGAGACACGCTGGGTCTCGAGCCTGTGTGTGTGTGTGTGTGTGTGTGTGTGTGTGTGTGTGTGTGTGTGTGTGTGTGTGTGTGTGTGTGTGTGTGTGCGCATGCTGGGGGGTGGGTGGGGGTGGGGGGAGCACTTCCTGCAGACCTGTGCAAATTTGCTGGTCATTTCCATCTTAATGCTGCTCCCAGCATTAGGGCCTGATCGTGGCGCTGCATTTTTCTTTGGTCACTATCACTGTTGCAGGAGGAAAGGCGAGATGGGGCCTCTGTATTCTACGGAGCAGCAAAGACCTGAGCTTCTCCACCCATGGACATACATTATTCAGCAAGACATTGACTATCTGCCACCTGCCCAAGGCGTAGGTTCACCATCACACACCTGGCCGTGACTTTCACGCACCTGGCTATGAATCTTAACATTGCAGTGTGCAGCGGTGGCATAGAGGGCGGCAGAGTGTACTGTGTTCTCTTACCCCCTTTAAAGTGTGGCTAGCAACTGCTGGTGGTGCGTGTGTGTGTGTGTGTGTGTGTGTGTGTGTGTGTGCGTGTGTGTGTGTATGTGTGTGTGTGTGTGTGTGTGTGTGTGTGTATGTGTGTGTGTGTGTGTGTGTGTGTGTGTGTGTGTGTGTGTGTATGTGTGTGTGTGTGTGTGTGTGTGTGTGTGTGTGTGTGTGTGTGTGTGTGTGTATGTGTGTGTGTGTGTGTGTGTGTGTGTGTGTGTGTGTGTGTGTGTGTGTGTGTGTGTGTATGTGTGTGTGTGTGTGTGTGTGTGTGTGTGTGTGTGTGTGTGTGTGTGTGTGTGTGTGTGTGTTGCCTGCACGTTGAGGGAGGAGAAGGGTAATTGAAATTCATCTAGCGTATTTGGTCACTAGACTTCATTCTTCTCCCAATATAAAAGCATATGCTTCAGGAATATTAATATGAATGTTGAGCTAATTTAGCAAATGCTGGTCCTTTGCATATTTTCGCAAACACAGTATCTGCATTTTTATAGCCCTATTATCCGTCTGTGAGCGTTTAGAGAAATTGATTCTGTGCTGGAACACAGATAGGGATGTACAGAGAGGTTATTTTTGATCAAAGACGCCGCTCTATATATTTTTCAACGTTATGTCAGATGTGCACATCGCAGAGCAATTCAGAATTTGATGATTTTTTTTCCCCCCTTAACGGTGCTTTTGATGTCAGAGTAAATCTATTCACAGCACCTGAGATCTATGTACTGTAGCTTAATTGCGTTCAGTGTACCAGCCTTTATCCATTAGACTCATACTTAATGCAATTCACTTGACTGGGTCAGGAAATCGTGTGTGTGTGTGTGTGCTGTGTGTGTGTGTGTGTGTGTGTGTGTGTGTGTGTGTGTGTGTGTGTGTGTGTGTGTGTGCGTGTGTGTGTGTGTGTACATGCTGTGGTGCATTGGTGGATTGGGATTCAACATCTTGGTGTGTTGTTCTCAGTTGCCATGGTGAGGCATGCACCTATAGATCCTGTCTCGTCCTGCTCCCTCGCGTGTCGGTCCAGGCTCCTCCACAGGTGTCCTGATGTATCCAGATGTTCTCAGACATGTTGTGAGGATTCACCGTATTAGCACAATCCAGTGAACATAAATGATTTTGGGGCCTTTCTTAAACCAAGCCACCTGGAAGGCTCACCACTCTACAGTTGTAATGTGTGTAGGTGTGTTATTTGTAGTTATATGATTGTGAAGCTGGATTTTGTGCACCATGAGTAGCCATCTTTAAATCCCGGAACACGTGCAGGAATCAGACATTTGGGAACATTTATTTGGAGCATGACTTCTCCACCTGTCGCAGGATTTCCGCCTCAGCGGGTTTTCTGGTAGATTGTCTTAAGGGGCCCATTGGGCTAGTTGGGGCCTCTGGTAGACTGTCTTAAGGGGCCCGTGGGACAAGTTGAAGGGCCTCCACTCACCACACACAGCACCTGGTAAGCGCTACATCACTGATATACAGCATGAAAATGTTCGTGGCATTATTACAGAGCAGCTGCTTCAGAACGTCCCTTCACATTTCTCTGCGGGGCCTCTGGAATCTGCGGTACGTCTCACACAGAGAGCGAACGAGAGATGAGCTGCTTCTGATCCTCTGCTGCTGAGTGGAGAAGGATTCGGCCTCTACTCCGCGTGCCGTGACACTGGAAGGCTTTTAGGTGGAGGCAAAGATACAGCGGTGGAGCTGCAGGTGGTGGAGCCTCTCAGGTCTGCAGGTGGAGCACACTTGGTGACATGGCTGAGGTGAAGCAGTAGCTTCACTCTAGCGCCTGGTGTTCCCTCTCTCACTCTAGAACCACCTGAAGTTATCTACCTTTATTTAAGCGACCTTATAACATGGTGTAGAGATTAAAGCCCATGTATTTATACAATGGAGGAGGAGTGTGCGACCACACCGTGACGTCAACGCTTATGTTTCTGGATTTCACTGCAGTTCCTTAAGGATTTGGCAGCCATTTGTATGCGACAGCGTTAATTATGTTAATTACGCAGGTCTGACCATGGCTGTCTTTTCTTTGCTGGGCCAAGTGACTAACTCTGGCTCTTAGCTGAGGTAGGCCTATGTGCTGTATCTGTGATAATTACCGTGTAGGAGGGGAAAGTTCTCTCCCTGCACACAGCTCTAGACTTTCCTCATCTCTCCTTTTTTCATGTCATCTGGTTGTCATGTTTCTCGGGAGAATTAATGTATGTTTTCTAAAGTGTGAAATTCACGGAAAACACTTTGAGAGGATGGAGTTCTTCAGGTCTGTCAGGTTATATAGCTACAAACTGATATACATCATACTGACTCATGAACACTCCTCACCTATTTGGAGGTTAAAAAATAGCTTTTTTTTCTAGACTACATTTGATTTCATTGTTATTGGGCCTTGTTGGCTGGAGTAACAGGTACCAGGCCGCAGTGCATCTTCTCTGAGTATTTTCTCTTTATCCATGCTCTGACAGTCTAATTGCAGTCTGCTGTTGTCACTGCTGTTACATTTGGTATTTTTTGGTAATTGCAAACAAAACCGGTTTTGGTTTGGATATGTGGTGGTGGTAAAGACATGATGAAGTGTGTGGTTAGAGCTTCTCTCTCTCAGGAGAACAGAACGATGTGCAGTGACTTGACTGTAATTGTCAGCCATTTCAGGTTGTCTTGTGAATTTACCTCAGTTGTTAAAGTGAATATGCTCATTTCACCAGCGGCCCACAAAAGCAACATTTGATTTCATCATTGTCAAGTATCTTTCTAAAAGCCGTGATCCAACTCTACTGCAAGAGATCAGCAAGGTGTACTCGACTAAGGACTAGGGCTACTCAACTAAGGACTAGGGCTACTCGACTAAAGACTAGGGCTACTCAACTAAGGACTAGGGCTACTCAACTAAGGACTAGGGCTACTCGACTAAAGACTAGGGCTACTCGACTAAGGACTAGAGCTACTCAACTAAGGACTAGGGCTACTCAACTAAGGACTAGAGCTACTCGACTAAGGACTAGGGCTACTCAACTAAGGACTAGAGCTACTCAACTAAGGACTAGGGCTACTCAACTAAGGACAAGGGCTACTAGACTAAGGACTAGGGCTACTCAACTAAGGACTAGGGCTACTCAACTAAGGACTAGAGCTACTCAACTAAGGACTAGGGCTACTCGACTAAGGACTAGAGCTACTCAACTAAGGACTAGGGCTACTCAACTAAGGACTAGAGCTACTCGACTAAGGACTAGGGCTACTCAACTAAGGACTAGAGCTACTCAACTAAGGACTAGGGCTACTCAACTAAGGACTAGAGCTACTCGACTAAGGACTAGAGCTACTCAACTAAGGACTAGGGCTACTCAAATAAGGACTAGGGCTACTCAACTAAGGACTAGAGCTACTCAACTAAGGACTAGGGCTACTATGCCTAACACTATACCTGACACTGGACCTGACGCTGGACCTGACGCTGGACCTGGCCCTGGACCTGGCCCTGGACCCTGGTGATCATCAGTGCATGTCTGATGACCTGCAGAGATGGGCTAGTCCAACCCCGATTTTCCTTTCTTGCAAATCCCAAAATGTCATTGTACCTGCATGCAATGATGCTATTCTCTCCTTTTCTCTTCTATTCTATCCTAAAGGCTTTTCGAAGTGCCGGCAACAAAGCACAGATAGAAGCTTTCTCAAGGCCAGGACAGGATAAGACATCCTAGAAAAAAAAGGATCTCCTCCTTTAGTGAGACAAGTCTATTTTTCTGTCTCGATTTGTGCCAGATGCTCAAGGTTGAAGATTTCAGGCCTCGACAGGAGCAAAAGAGGCAGAGTGTGAGGATGAAGAGCCGGCCTCACTGATTGGGCTGCGTGACACTCATACTGAAAGAGCAGGTCAACAGACGAGGTCGAAGTTTGGATCCAGAATGATCCACTGCTCCTGAGAAATGACAGTTCGAGGTTCTGCTCTCTGTCCTTCCATTATAGTAACAGCCTGTCAAGTCCGATCCCACTGATGTATAGACAATGGAGGTTCAGAGTGGCAGCGTCTCTGTAGTGTTGTCAGTGAGACGACAGTAAGCTTGTGGTTCAGTCCAGCAGAACACGTGTGTGTGTGTGTGTGTGTATAAAATAACAGTCTCATCCTTCCTGGGCAGTCACGTCCTCCGCACACACAGCCCTTCTACAAGGAGATGTGGGTGTAAAACTGATGCACACTGATGGCTGTACGCAAAGATGTGTCACGGGAACTTCTGTTTACGCTGGAGAAGCCAAGATGAGGGCTGGGAAACAGAGGAAAGCTTTTTGAATGAATGAACTAGATTGTGGAGGACGGTGCATGCGTGAATGGTGTTCTGATACAGCTGTCAGCAGTGGGCAGAAGCTTCGTCAAAGCTCCTTGGCTTATTTGTGATAATTTTGTGTTTACAGCATTAGGATTCGTTTGGAGTCTGCTAACCTGTCGCCTCTCTGAGCACAGAACGCATGCCGAACACAGCCATTTTTTATTTTCCTAATTACAGCTCATAATCGTGAACGCTGTCGTAGAGAGTTGCTGTAATTGTTTTGTTCTATCCATTAAGAAGTGTTAATGGCAGTGCAGTGGGGTGGAGAATTTGTAGCTGTTTACTTTTCATACTGCGGAACTCGCAAACGCCACAGTTTACATAACAGACTGCCCCAGAAACACACACACACACACACACACACACACACATATGCAAACACACACTTACTCACCCTCTCTTTCTCTCTTTCTCACATGCACACACACACACAGACACACACTGGAGATGCACGTCAACCTGTGGTAATTGAGAGGCAACAATGTGGAGAAGTGCTGGCTGTTGGCTCCGCTCTGAAGCCCGTGCTGGCTTTACGTAACTTGTTTTGCTATGAACAGAAATGGGTCTGTGCAAGCCTGGCACTGCGGGACCGTTGGCCTGTGGGCCCCATTGTGAGGGGCGGCTCTCTGGGTTTAGCGACAGTGCCGGGCAGCTTTCAGCTGGGATCCCAGTGCCCTGCGGGCAGGGATGCTGGTCCCAGCGTGGTCCTGGGAACCGGGCTCATCAACCTGCAGCAGAACGGCTCTGGCAGGAAGGAACTGTGGAGTGAGAGGGGTGGAGTGAGAGGGGTGGTGTGGGAGTGGTGGAGTGAGAGGAGTGGAGTGAGAGGGGTGGAGTGAGAGGGATGGCATTGTTCACATTCAGGGCACACCCATACGCACACACACACACACACACACACACACACACACACACACACACACACACACACACACACACACACACACACACACACACACATATACACACACACACACACACACATACACACACACACACACACACACACACACACACACACACACACACACACACACTTGTGTCTTGTGAAGTGAATATAAATCTTGCCGGTGTAAATCAGAAGTATAATTCTGTCTGTTCTTATATAATTTCATATACACTGACCTCCTTTTATCCATAAAAACAAGCAGAAGTGGGATGTGCTTTTTCTCCTCTTCCGGACGCCCGGGGCTTGGCTGGCTCACACATGATAAAGACTTTTCTCTGCACGGTATCCTTTCAGGTCTGAATCACAGGGTCCAGAAAATCACAGGGTCCAGATGACTCCTGAGCCCTTTTCTGGCCTCTACTCCTATAAGCAGTTTTCTCCTTTAACCACCAGTCTGCTACTATCAGCCTGCAGCCTCTGAGTTTGGGCTCCTTATTGGCCTGTGGTTGGCCTGTGATTGGTCTATGCTCGAACTGTGATTTGTCTGTGATTGGTCTGTGGTTGGTCTGTGATTGGCCTGTGGTTGTGCATGGCAGGGGTTACACACTCTTTTACTAGGCCTTAGGGTGTGAATTGAATCAAATATCATTCGCTCCCCTGTTCATTTAACCTTAAAGGGGCTATAAAACCTTGTTACCGCCCCTTTATCTCTTTGTGACTCGTGTTAGTGTGAATTGTCAATAATCACATTAGTGTGTTTGTGCATGATAGCAGAGGCAGGCAGGAGGGAATGTGAGGGGAACAGGCTGTGGAGGAAACGCAGCTCCATGTGACTCCGTGTGACTCCGTGCTGGGAGTCAGAGGAGCACTGACGTGTCGGTCATGGCACATGACTCTAGCCACACGCCTTCAGTTATTACTGATGGGATTTATGATTAGAACCTTTTGTTGTTGTTGATGTGGTCTGTTATTGGATATTGTTTTTTTGCGCCCACTGGGACCCTCGCCTGCTGCTGTGCATATCAGATGACCACAGGAGCTGATGTAGAGATGCGTCTCTAGGGAGTGAACATAATTACTCCATTTCCCAGAGGAAAAACAGGGGTTCCTGTTCCTTACTGTGGTGCAGTGTAACACTGATTAAATCGACCTATTGGAATACAGAATCGGACCATGTAGAGTTCCGGACCACGAACTAAGGGCTTTACAAACTCACAGCTTTTCTGTTATTTGTTTCGGTGACCATGACTGTGCCCTATGAGTGATGAGAGGGGTTTTCTCTTTTTTGGCTTTAAAATTTTTCTCATTCTGTCCATCTCCACTCTAGAGGCCCACCCACCCTAGAGGCCCGCCCACTTTAGACACCCATCCCTTCTGGAGGCCAGCCCACTCTAGAGGCCCACCAACTGTAGAGGCCCACCAACCCTAGAGGCCCGCCCACTCGACACTCGTCCCTTCTGGAGGCCCGCCCACTCTAGACACCCATACCTTCTGGAGGCCTGCCCACTCTAGAGGCCTGCCCACTCTAGAGGCCTGCCCACTCTAGAGGCCTGCCCACTCTAGAGGCTGTCCATTCTGCAAGTTGATGAAACATTTGTGCTAGAACTGTCTGGTGCTGAGCAGATGTGTTACCCCAGTCAGCTGACCTGCTTTTAGTCTGATTATGGATTAAATTGTATGACTGAGTGTGATGAGGCTGCTTAAAGTTTCCCTCTGGGAGGTGGAGGTCATGGGTCTGAGCAGAAGGCCTGCTAACTCTGTACTAACCGCCTTAATCCACCTGGGTCAGGCCTTCATCACAGCGCTTTGGGTCGCACACAACTCAAGGCAAAGCTCATCAGCAAACCCAAGGTATATTGACAAAATGTACTATTATTGTTGTTACTGTATTGTTGTTATTATAATTATTATAATTATTATTATTATTATTATTATTCACAGTAAAATAACATATATAATATTAAATTTATATAATATATAATATAATATATAAAATTATATAATAATATATAATGTGTTAAAATAAAATATAATTAAGTCTAACTATAAACAGACTTAAATATTACTACACTTGAGACATTTAAGCAAACGGTAAGCATGAATATTATTTGGTTTTCCCTATTTTGTAGTAACACAATTTCTTGTTAGTGTTAATTAAAATCAATTTTAAATTAATATTACTTGCTTGTCATTTTATTTTCACCATTTCAGAACTTTTATTTTTAAACAAATACATTACTATTTGCAGTTCTAGTGAGACCCCAGCCTGACAGACCTCTCATGAATGTTTGAGCACAGAGTGAGTGAGATTTCCTACCGTCCAGTGTAATGGAAGTACTCAATTATTCATGGTGCCACCGTAGCACGAAGAGTTGTGGTTATTGAGTATTGAAACACTGCGTATCAACACTTTATTTCCACTCCAAAATAGGGTATTCCAAACCCAGCGCTAGACGTAACTCCAGGTGTAAGAGCTATCCAATCGCTTTTGGACACACTGTTCCTGATAATGGTTTGGCTTGCGGATTTCAGCCTGTTATCGGTCCAATCCATTGTCTGCTTGGGGCTCTGTCTGCAGGGGAATCTGCACGTGAAGGAGCTTGAACTGATCGGAGCCACCGAGCCTCACCAGGCCTGAATAGCAATGTGGTTTTCCCAAGGCAGGGAGTTAGAAGGAGGCATATCCTGTTGACCTTGCTGTAAGGGGTCTGGTATATTTTGTCATTGATTTTTCTGTCATCTGTTGCTTCTGTCTGACTATCTCACTCTCTCTTACCTTTTGTTTCTCACTCTCTATCTCTCCACACATACATACCGCTCAATAAAACCAAATCTTCTGAGAAGTCTAAAAACAATACAAGCTAAATTTTCAGAAGAGAAAGGAAAGGCGGACACTGAGGTCTCCCGTAACCCTGACCCTGACCTTAACCATGACCCTGACCCTGTATGATGCAGCAGTTGGGGTTTCCTGTGTCTGGTGATGCTGTAACACTGCTATGCTGTAAATGAGAGTAAATGTAGAGAGAAGAACCTGGATATATTGAGCTAAATTTACATCCGTGATTACCAGAACCTTTTGAAAGTTCAGGTTGTCATTTTTACATAGCCTTCTATGCTTTGTTTACTTGTTTACAAATGTCTGCATAGCTGTACTGATATTTCAATTCCTTGTTTGGAACATTTTGGAGCAGAAACATTTGACTTGTCATGTGTGTGCTCCACTCTCCTCTCTACCAGATAGTTGGTGTTCAGGGCTTAACCTGGAGAACCAGAAGAACATAGTCCAGATGTTCTTACAGGTCTGTTCCACACACCCGGATGCTGGTAATGGACCACGGTGCTTGGGTCAGCAGTGTAAGAGAGAGACAGGCAGACAGAAAGGAGCAGAGAGAGAGAGAGAGAGAGAGAGAGAGAGAGAGAGAGAGAGAGAGAGAGAGAGAGAGAGAGAGAAGTCTATAAAACCCAACCACTCAACTCCTGTTTAATTGGCAGCTCTTTGCACTTTAACAGTAATGGGACTCATGCCACCTGATAAAGACAAGCACTATTTGTCTTGAATGAGTTTACCAAACTCTTTAACGCATGGCGCCTTCCTAGCTGACAATGGGGTCACACAAGTGCACCTAAAAAGGGAGAAACACTATTCTCGTTACGTAACACGGTGTCTTTTTTATTCCTTTAGTTATTAGCACAATGCTTTGCTTATGCAATCACATGAATTCATTCATTGCTGACAGAGTAATTACAAGCCTCAAGTCTAATCTTTTAGATTAGACATTATGATGATGTGTTATGTAGTCCCAGGGATGGCTTGTGTAATATCTTGCTTTTTGTGTTATAAAGAGCCCCTATTTATAAAGGGACCCATTTTTCAGATTTGCAGCATTTTGTGGTATTTCACACATCTTATCCTTATTACATACTAATAGTTCTTTTTGTTTTAATGATTTATATTTTATACAGTTAGGCATTTAGGATTTCTCATCCCATATATATTTATGCAAATATTCATTTTGTCTGTGCCGTGCTGTCATAATCCTATCCGTTCTCATTTAAGCCTTCTTCAGATAAGGCTAACTTTGTAATCTGCCTTTTAGTAAAACTTCCACAATCCCTTTAGTTCCGTACAAACCACTATGATGCAAACAGCCCACGTCAGGACCCTATGAATCACATCTCAGGATTCACACCGGGACAGGCTCTGCTCCAGATGTGTTTCTGATTGAATCATTTAGGCGGCATCATTTCAGACCGATCCTATGCAAACAAGCGAATTAGCTGATTAGAATTAGCTTAACCGACAGCGGCACCTCTGAGCAGTCTGAGTGCCCCACGGGAGTGCGTCTCCCGACCGTGTGCTTTTATGGTATTGTGAATAAGTGACGCCGTGGGGGGCAGCGTTGTGCGCTAGCACAGCGTTGTGCGCTAGTAGTGTGCAGTAACTCTAGTTACTTAGAGTTTGTGAGCTTGTGATCTTTCCAGGGTGCCTTTTGGTGTGGGGGAGGGGATCCAGGATTAAATGAGTTGTCAGGAATATGTTTTTTTTTTTTCTCTCAGACTTCTGTCAAGTGATCTCTTGAGGTCAAGTGTTCCAAAGAGAGAGAGATGTGTTCCCTGCGGGCATGACTGTGGGAGTGTTTGTTATTCCCTACTATTTATGGCCCAGATGATCAGATCAACCGTATCGGGTTGTCAGGTGCAGCACGCGTCAAACTGCACCGGTGCGACGGGTGAAGCCACAACACTGAGGCTCACATTCGTCTTACTCCACCTGAGCAACTGGTGGTCGTGCAGCACAGTGACAGCAAGACATGATACGTGATGCCACAGCAGATGGACTGTACCATTTTGGTGCCAGTGTGGGTTGGGGTCAAAATTATTTGGATCCTGCAGGTTAATTCTGTCTTTCTACGAGCAGGTCAGTCCAAATACTCTCTACAGTCTACATGAATATAGACTATTCGTATATAGGAATACAGACTCTACAGTAATACTGACCGTCTACATGACTACAGACTCTACAGTAAATCAGACTGTCTATATGAATACACACTCTACAGTAATACAGACTACATGAATACAGGTAGGTGATGAAGTTCAGGTGATGTGCCACACCTGCTGGTGTGCACCGTGTGATTGGCTGGTTGGCAGGGATGCAGGCCTGTCTCCATGCGCACCGTTGGTGTGGCTGCTCGTCAGCCAGGGTGCAGTCTGGGATACCACATGGTCTAGTTTCAGTGGATAAACCTGTGCAGTTTGTCTCTGGCACTGTGACCATTTGTCTGCTGGTTGCCATTACATTCTCATTTGTATGAGCTCATTCCTCATGCTTCATCATTCCTCATGCTTCATCATTCCCCATGCTTCATCATTCCCCATGCTTCATCATTCCTCATGCTTCATCCTCCTCATTGTTTAAAATTAGTTGTAAAAATTAAATATTTATCGATCTGGAAGAATAGAATGGATCTCCTCTCTCCATAATTGCCACCAACGGTGGACCAGTAGACTCTCTTCTACCAGTAGACCCTCTTCTACCAGTAGACTCTTTTCTACCAGTAGACCCCCTGCTGTCTGGACATCCTTCCTTATTATTAAGCCACACAGATTTTAAAAAAGCTTGAAATTCAAGCTCAAACTGCAAAATCAAAGTGTTATAATAATCAGTGTTATAATTACCAAACTGTTATCATTATCAGACTGTTATAATTACGAAGCTGTTATAATTATGAAATTGTTATAATTATGATAATTATGTTATAATTTTCTTATGTATGATGCAGTTTGTGAAACAATATAATATAGAAACATGAATACTGCACTGTAGAATAACGTTGCTGTGTGTGTGTGTGTGTGTGTGTGTGTGTGTGTGTGTGTGTGTGTGTGTGTGTGTGTGTGTGTGTGTGTGTGTGTGTGTGTGTGTGTGTGTGTGTGTGTGTGTATTCAGTTTGTATTCAGTAATCACTTGAATTTTGGCAACGTGCATATATATCTTTGGTTTGCTTCCAGACTATATTGTTCAGGGCTTTTGTAGTTTTTTTTTTACTTGTCCTGGTAGAATCTCTTCAGTGAATTTGAGGTCATCATGAATTTTGCATTTGCACTCTTTATTTATATGTCTTTACAGTCCTTCCAAGGCGTTATTGCCCTCGGCACTCGTATTAACATTAGCAGTTGACTTTGGGTCAAGCACTGCCCTCCACACTTGATCTGGGGGAGGGGGGGGGGGGACTCAGTGGAGCTCTGCCATGCAAATGGGGCATAAATAACCAGGACCCTTCACTCACATGGCATCACCTCTTCATAAAAGCACTGACTCAGGCTCGAGGTTAACAAAGCACCGCCCACGTGGACAACCATAAACCCGTGACCACTGCTAACAGTATCCACGTAGGAGGCAGGTTACCACCCAGGGACTTACTGAGATCCGAGGAGAACTGGATCGCTCTCCTGTGTTACGTGTCCGGAGGTTTGGAGATTTCCTCCGGCAAAGACCTTGTACTCTCATGCGCCACCCAACATTGGATAGTCAGGCAAGGACAAGAAGATTTCAAGAACACTGAAAAGGTCCTCTTTATTTCTTCTAGGCTTGTGAAATAGGGTGAGTGATGATAGCCTTGTGACGAGCACATTCAAGCACTATAGACTATAGAACCAACTCTACACCAACTATAGACTATAGGACCAATTATATGGCAACTATAGACTATAGGACCAATTATATGGCAAATACAGACTATAGGACCAATTCAAACATCATTATTATATCTACACAGAAAACATCCTTCAGACTCTTTAAAACTAAAATTGATGTGAGTCTAAACTGATTTCCTCAATTTTTCAAATGTGACGCTTAATACCAGAAATTCTTCTCCATTGTCATTTGAATTCTGTTTTGTGAATAAATGTATTCTTTTTTATAGTACAGATGTTGCTGGTACCAACTTAAACATAAGTGTAGACTGGGTTTGGCTCACACTTTGCCGATCTCTCCATACTCATGAGCTGAGATGTGATTGCTGAAATGAGAGGATGTGTGTTCGTCTGAGTTCACGTTAATGTTTCATACCTGCATCTAAATCTATGTCCTTTCTCATCGTGGGTGTAGCCACATTTTTGCAGGACTTCGTGATCAATCGGAATGAAATTACCTACTCCTCTAGCTAGACAGTCAATACGCTGCAAACAGCCCGCACTAAATGTCAGGCGTCCAGGAACGCTCCCCAAATCAATTTGTAGTGTGGGGAAGAATGATGGGGCTGCAAATGGGCCATCAGTTTATCTGAAGGCAATTAGTTGCTTCTTGCCCTGTGTGGGAGTTTGCCCTGTGTGGGAGTTTGCCCTGTGTGGGAGTTGCCCTGTGTGGGAGTTGCCCTGTGTGGGAGTTGCCCTGTGTGGGGGTTTTCATCTGTGTGGGAGATTTCTTCTGTGTGGGAGTTTGCCCTGTATGTGAGTTTGTCCTGTGTGTGAGTTGCCCTGTGTGGGTGTTTTCTCCTGTGTGTGAGTTGCCCTGTGTGGGTGTTTTCTCCTGTGCGGGAGTTTGCCCTGTGTGGGAGTTTTCTCCTGTGTGAGAGTTTGCCCTGTATGTGAGTTTGCCCTGTGTGGGTGTTTTCTCCTGTGCGGGAGTTTGCCCTGTGTGGGTGTTTTCTCCTGTGTGGGAGTTTGCCCTGTATGTGAGTTTGCCCTGTGTGGGTGTTTTCTCCTGTGTGGGAGTTTGCCCTGTATGTGAGTTTGCCCTGTGTGGGTGTTTTCTCCTGTGCGGGAGTTTGCCCTGTGTGGGAGTTTTCTCCTGTGTGGGAGTTTGCCCTGTATGTGAGTTTGCCCTGTGTGGGTGTTTTCTCCTGTGCGGGAGTTTGCCCTGTGTGGGAGTTTTCTCCTGTGTGGGAGTTTGCCCTGTATGTGAGTTTGCCCTGTGTGGGTGTTTTCTCCTGTGCGGGAGTTTGCCCTGTGTGGGTGTTTTCTCCTGTGTGGGAGTTTGCCCTGTATGTGAGTTTGCCCTGTGTGGGTGTTTTCTCCTGTGTGGGAGTTTGCCCTGTATGTGAGTTTGCCCTGTGTGGGTGTTTTCTCCTGTGTGGGAGTTGCCCTGTGTGGGTGTTTTCTCCTGTGTGGGAGTTTGCCCTGTGTGGGTGTTTTCTCCTGTGTGGGAGTTGCCCTGTGTGGGTGTTTTCTCCTGTGTGGGAGTTTGCCCTGTGTGGGTGTTTTCTCCTGTGTGGGAGTTGCCCTGTGTGGGTGTTTTCTCCTGTGTGGGAGTTGCCCTGTGTGGGTGTTTTCTCCTGTGTGTGAGTTGCCCTGTGTGGGTGTTTTCTCCTGTGTGGGAGTTGCCCTGTGTGGGTGTTTTCTCCTGTGTGGGAGTTTGCCCTGTGTGGGTGTTTTCTCCTGTGTGGGAGTTGCCCTGTGTGGGTGTTTTCTCCTGTGTGTGAGTTGCCCTGTGTGGGTGTTTTCTCCTGTGTGGGAGTTTGCCCTGTGTGGGTGTTTTCTCCTGTGTGGGAGTTGCCCTGTGTGGGTGTTTTCTCCTGTGTGTGAGTTGCCCTGTGTGGGTGTTTTCTCCTGTGTGGGAGTTGCCCTGTGTGGGTGTTTTCTCCTGTGTGTGAGTTGCCCTGTGTGGGTGTTTTCTCCTGTGTGGGAGTTTGCCCTGTGTGGGTGTTTTCTCCTGTGTGGGAGTTGCCCTGTGTGGGTGTTTTCTCCTGTGTGGGAGTTGCCCTGTGTGGGTGTTTTCTCCTGTGTGGGAGTTCCCCCGTGTGGGACTTCACCCTTTCATTCTGATATACAACCAGCTCCACTTACCTAAATCCCTGCTGTAAGCTTTATGTGATAAAAGTGATACAACACAGGTCTCCATGTCAGCCATGTTCAGTTCGTTTCAGAGAGAGACGTAGTCCTGGTCTTTGTCCATGGGGCCCGAAACCCTTAAGCCGTTCGCTGAGGTTTTTGACTTAGCTGTGTGCAGACAGTATTGAACAGAGGAAGAATCCTATTTTGTAACCTTTATAATGATCAATAACCATCGTCGGTGTCACTAGGCAACTTAGATATTTAGGTTGCAGCATCAAAACCATGTATTTTTAATGCCTATCTAAAAGATTTATAGGAAATCTTTAAGGTACCGTTCCTCTTCTGCCAGAGTGTATATGGCGCTGTAGTGCGGGGCAGGCCCGGCTGCGGTGCTACAGGTGTGATTTAATAGGTATTGTTGCATGAGGGTTTATAACTGGGAGCCCGGAAGCTGTCGATTTGGATCTTGGCAAAGTGACTGTGTGTGTCGTGTGAAATTGATTCTATTATCCGCACGTCCGGCCGGCTCCTGCCTTCCATGCATCATCCCGGGCCGTCGTCCGTCTCACCCCCTCCACACACACACACACACACACACACACACACACACACGCCGCCGGTACAGAAAGACTGGCTCCCTCCGCCAGAGGCCGTACTGGTAAACATTTGCAGACAGTGCCAGTGATGTGGGGCGTGGGGCACACAGCAGGCCTGCCAGACATGGGCTCAGAGCCCAGGGAGCAGAACCCAGGGGCCAGAGCCCAGGTACGCCCTCGCTGGGATTATCAGATGGAGCAATGGAGCCCATGCCACCTTACGCTCAGGCGTGGCCCGTTCACCGGTGTTGGATTAGCCCAATGCATGATGGGTGAAACTATCCTACACCTATCGCTCCTCTCCAGCACCCTGTTTCTTCTGTCTTTCAGGAGTGTAAAGAGGAACTTAAAGTGCTTTCGTGATCTGAGCACATGTCAGTGATATTTCTGCAAACATGTATTTTAAAATAAAAGAGTACATACTGAATTGAATTTCAGTTTGAATTAGGGTCAATACAGTCTGCAATCAAAATGAACAGATTATCTTTTAAGATTTTTTTGGCATGATGAATATTTATATTGTCTCCATGTCTTCTGTCTCTCTGTCCCTCTCTCTTTCTCTCTCTCACGCACACACACACACACACACACACACACACACACACACACACACACACACACACACACACACACACACACACACACACACGCACACACACACACACACACACAGCCCCCTTTCCATGCACAGGACACTAGAGTCAGTGATTTTCTATAATCCAATGCTGATCTGCATGTCTGAATCGAGTGTCCTTACACCTGAATCTCCACATCGTTTCTCACTCCTTGTCCAGATAGATTTATCCCCCATTGATTTCAAATTGTTGTAGTTCAGAACAGCAGTTGTGGTCTGGTGAGCTTTAAAAGTCTGTTCTCTCTAACCAGCACGCCTGGCTGTGCTGACCGCACTGTGACTTGTGGAGAAGTTACACAGACACTTTGGCCCATACGGGCCCATCAGTGCTCGCTGTAGACGGATCGCAGGGTCTTTGTCTCCACCGGCACTGCCCAGCCTGTCTGTTACTGTCTGTTCCACGGTCTTAATCACAGATGTGTTGTCTGTTCCATATCACACACTAGGCAGAGTGCATCTGTTTTTATTATAGAAAACATCACTGATCAAATATTATTATGGCCTGATTAAAGTTGTTGTCCATTAAACAAATATTTTCCTGTTGAAGAGATTCACATCTGCTCATTTCAGCATGTACAACATTGACATTAAAATAACAGATGTACTTATTTTTTCGTTAAAGAGATTTAATAGGTATTGTGAAGGAAAGTCCATCTGGTGGTTGTGTGCAGTGTGTCCTCTTCAGGTCTGTGGAAGGACTGGGTGTAGTGGCACTTTGGAATAGCGGCACTGTTTGGCAATTCATTTCCAAAGTGCCACCCATTTTTCCTGCGAAACTGGGCCACAGTGTTTTATATTTCACTGTCGACGTCTGTACTCTAGACAGTCTGGAGCTGCCTGGATCAGTAGTCTTGTGGAAGATGTAACTTATACGGGTTGGGCGTTATACTTGATGTCACATCCTGTCACTAGGAGAAGACAAATATTGGCTTTGTAATTACCTCTCAGCAGCCATCTATAATGAATACAGTCAATGGAAGTAAAGTTTAAATAGTGTCCCTGAAACCAGGCTGGACCGGGAGGTGAGGTGGAGGTGTGGGTGGAGCTGAGGTGGTGGTGTTATTCTGATGGAGGTGTTAGGTGGTGGAGGTGAGGTTGTTTAGTGTGGTGGTAGAGGTGTAGGTGGTAGAGGTAAAGTGGTGGAGTTGTAGGTGGTGGAGGTGAGGTGGTGGTGTCCACGTGTCTGTTAAGGTCCACCTGCCCATTTGCACCAAGTGTTAAGGCGGAGAACAAATACATTACCCACAGCCACCTTCAGTGAGACCTCACTCACTACCTGACCTGTTCCCTTCACCATGTCACACAGTGTATTACTGTACCTCACACTCAGACTCCCAGGCCTCTAGTAGTATGCATGAAGGCAAGGGGGGAGAAAGAAGATATGGAAAAGATATGAGCCACTCACCCATTGGAGGGGTGAAGCATACATTTCACCTTCCCAGTGGGTGGTTGTAGGGATAGATGGGCATATAAAGACATGTGATTGTGGCACCGGTGCTTCAACGTTTCATCTCCATGGCTCTCTCTCTCCAAGCCCGGAAAACTCACAGTGTGGTAGGGGAGGAAATTGCTTTCACCTCACTCACTGATGGAGGGTCTGATATAAATAGGGGCTCCTTCATCAGTCTTTCATCCTCCTGAAGTCCCTCTTGTCACCCAGCAGCACTGAGGACCCGTGAAAAGCCTCTGACTGGGCCCGGTCCACTAGTTATTTCAGTTCTTACCAAAAAAACTACATCAGAGCAGAAAAGGGTAGAAAAACAAATCAAAGAAACTTTTTTTGTGCCTTATTGTTTAATGGCAGCACAATATGATAGAAAATGCTATAAAAAGATAGATCTAAAATACGTATCACATCGTCAGAGATATCATCTTTTGTTCATTTCAATCTTCATGCCTCCCTTGGTGTCCATGTGAAAAAAATTAAATGAAGGTTTCATGTCTCCCTGGAGACTGACTCTCGGGCTCTGACCTGAACCGGGCTGTCTTTGACATGATGCATAATGCATGCTGTACTCCTGTGCTGCCTATTTGAGTGGGTTGTAATTTATTATTGCCCCCCCCGGTCTGATGATCCACTTTGTGGGTGTGGTGGGCCCTGGGGGGCCCTGTTGTCAGCCGTTAACCTCTTCATTGTGACCTGCTGAATGGGTGCCGGACCCGGTCAGGCTTCTGTGTAAATGTCTCAAGCTGAGTGGTGTTAACGGAGGCTGTGGGAGCGTTACTCCTTGGCCCCTCCCTGCTGCTGACTCCGCCCCACTGCCTCTCCAGCCCCTCCCTGCTGCTGACTCCGCCCCTCTGCCTCTTCAGCCCCTATCTGCTGCTGTCTCCGCCCCACTACCTCTCCAGCCCCTCCCTGCTGCTGACTCCGCCCCACTGCCTCTCCAGCCCCTCCCTGCTGCTGACTCCGCCCCTCTGCCTCTCCAGCCCCTCCCTGCTGCTGACTCCGCCCCTATACTTCTCCAGCCCCTCCCGGCTGCTGACTCCGCCCCTCTGCTTCTCCAGCCCCTCCCTGCTGCTGTCTCCGCCCCACTGCCTCTCCAGCCCCTCCCTGCTGCTGACTCCGCCCCTCTGCCTCTTCAGCCCCTATCTGCTGCTGTCTCCGCCCCACTACCTCTCCAGCCCCTCCCTGCTGCTGACTCCGCCCCACTGCCTCTCCAGCCCCTCCCTGCTGCTGACTCCGCCCCTCTGCCTCTCCAGCCCCTCCCTGCTGCTGACTCCGCCCCTATACTTCTCCAGCCCCTCCCGGCTGCTGACTCCGCCCCTCTGCTTCTCCAGCCCCTCCCTGCTGCTGTCTCCGCCCCACTGCTTCTCCAGCCCCTCCCGGCTGCTGACTCCGCCCCTCTGTCTCTCCAGCCCCTCCCTGCTGCTGACTCCGCCCCACTGCCTCTCCAGCCCCTCCCTGCTGCTGACTCCGCCCCTCTGCCTCTCCAGCCCCTCCCTGCTGCTGACTCCGCCCCTATACTTCTCCAGCCCCTCCCGGCTGCTGACTCCGCCCCTCTGCTTCTCCAGCCCCTCCCTGCTGCTGTCTCCGCCCCACTGCTTCTCCAGCCCCTCCCGGCTGCTGACTCCGCCCCTCTGTCTCTCCAGCCCCTCCCTGATGCTGACTCCGCCCCACTGCCTCTCCAGCTACTCCCTGCTGCTGTCTCCACCCCACTGCCTCTCCAGCCCTTCCCTGCTGCTGACTCCGCCCCTCTGCCTCTCCAGCCCCTCCCTGCTTCTGACTCCACCCCTCTGCCCGCCTGTTCATGTCCTCTCTCTCTCTCTCTCTCTCTGACTCTCCACTCTCTCCTTCCTTCCATCTCATCTTTGCCTTTCTCTCTCTCTTCATCTCTCAGTTAGTATATGTCTCATTTAGGGTATGCAGAACACCCCTGCAGCTGGACATTTCGTCTTTGTCCTGCAGACACTTGTCCAGACAAACCAAGCAGGGCTCGTGCATAACTGGCAACAGTATAACCAGAGACGTCTTTCCGGAATCTTCCATGGATGACGAGCAAATCTGTGTGAAATGCCTCTCATGAGGTCACATGTCACAAGGAGAAAGCGCTTGGCGTTTATCACAGTCAGCCAATAGTCTCTCCTTTAATAACTCACTGGGCTGACATGCTGGTTTCCGCTGGCGACCGAGAGGTGTAAATGAAGTAAACAGCATCATGCCATAAAGCAGCCACATGCAGCTTCATATGAGAGAGAGAGAGAGAGAGGGAGAGAGGGAAAGGGAGAGAGGGAGGTTGGGGCTACAGAGCCAGAAACACTGTGGGCACTGTCTTCTTGGATCTACAAAGTCTGTCACTTGCGGAGCTACAACACATCACCATCTTCATGACAGCGGAAGGCACGTGTCAGTAATTCTGTGCGCTGCTACGGCATCAGAGTGGGAGGGCTGGTTTCCTGCACATGCAGATGAGGCAGACCAAGGTGAGGTGCAAATGAATTCAGCGTGATAACGGCATGTGTTCATTTGATTTGGTGACTACACCAGTGGGTCCACGCTGGAAACGTGGTCTTAGAAGAACGGGTCATGACAGTAGGTCCTGCTGCAGGGTGCCATGTTCCAGGTGGATATGATTCCTCCCAGTGAGGGCACTAGCAGCTTTATGATAGACCGTCTCATCAGCAACACAACTCGGAGGAAATGATCATGAATAATTAATCAGCATACCTATTTATTAATCACCATACCTATTCCTGTTTTACTTCAGCCAGTGCTGTGGTCACGTCTCTTTCCCCCACACGCTCATGTCCATTGCACACGCAGGTAAAGCGTCTCCATGGCCAGCAGGAGGGTGTCCAGACACCGGAACGTGATCCCCTCCGGCACTCCATTCAGCTCCGCCGTGCCTCCCTGGGAGTGATCGCCATGCAAGGCAATTTGTGTTTTTGTATGTGCTGGGCTGTATCCTGGGGGCACGGCCAGTAAATCAGGCTCTGTCATGGCTGGGTAATGGCAGACCGCTAGGTTCTGACGTGACTCGCTTCGCACTCGGATGGAGGGGGCCACTATATTTAACCGCAGAGAGGAGAGTCCACTGTGTGTTGTGTGAAGTCCCTCCACGTGTCTGCAGGCGGACTGTAATTGGGCTCTAGCTTGCTCTCTCCTCTATGTCATTTAGGTTTAATCTTTTCAGTTTATGCTTGTTGATTCATTCATTTGGAGCAGATAGTGGAGGTTGGCTGATTTGTGGTGGTGTAGCCCATCAGCTACGCAGAACAGTTCTGCACATCACAGCACAGCACAGAGCTGCACAACACAGCACAGAGCTGCACAACACAGCACAGATCTGCACAGCACAGCATAGCACAGCACAGAGCTGCACAATACAGCACAGCACAGTTCTGCACATCACAGCACAGCACAGAGCTGCACAGCACAATACAGCACAGCACAGAGCTGCACAACACAGCACAGCACAGAGCTGCACAATACAGCACAGCACAGAGCTGCACGACACAGCACAGCACAGAGCTGCACAGCACAATACAGCACAGAACAGAGCTGCACAATACAGCACAGCACAGTTCTGCACGACACAGCACAGCACAGAGCTGCACAGCACAATACAGCACAGCACAGAGCTGCACAATACAGCACAGCACAGTTCTGCATGACACAGCACAGCACAGAGCTGCACAACACAGCACAGCACAGAGCTGCACAGCACAATACAGCACAGCACAGAGCTGCACATCACTGCACAGAGCTGCACAATACAGCACAGCACAGAGCTGCACGACACAGCACAGCACAGAGCTGCACGACACAGCACAGCACAGAGCTGCACAGCACAATACAGCACAGCACAGAGCTGCACAATACAGCACAGTTCTTCACAACACAGCACAGCACAGAGCTGCACAATACAGCCCAGCACAGAGACGGGAGATGAACAGAGATGCAGGATATTATTAGTATTAATATTTGTTTTATTAATAATTATTAATTAAAATTGGTATTAGTATTCTATAGTTATTATTTGTGGTAGTTATTAGTATAGTATTGCTATAATTATTAGTAGTGTAATTTGTATAGTATAGTTATTATTAGTAGTAGTATTATTGGCATAGTTATTATTAGTAGTATAATTATAGTACAGTATAATTATTGCTATTGTTGTAGTTATTAGTCTAGCAAAGTTATTATTAGTAGCATAATTATTAGTACAGTATAATAAGATAAGATAATCCTTTATTAATCCCGCAATGGGGAAATTTGCTATTATTAGTAGTATAGTTATTAGTATAGTATAGTTATTGCTATTGGTATAGTAATTATAGCATAGTCATTATTAGGTAGTATAGTGTCACTATTATTTAATATTATTATTACTTTTATTATATTCGTATACAGGGTAGTATTAGTATAGCTATTATTAGTAGTACACAGGATAGTATTAGTATAGCTATTATTAGAAATATACAGGATAGTATTAGTATAGCTATTATTAGTAGTATACAGGTCTATATTAGTATAGCTATTATTAGTAGTATACAATATACAGATAGTATTAGCATAGCTACTAGGGGTGTCACAATTCTCTAAATCCTCGATTCGATTGTATTTCAGATTTTATAAAAAGTCTCTAGAGGGTCTAAAAAGTTGCTAAATATAGCAACAAAGTCGCTAAGTTGGCAACACTGAATTGCCAGCGCGCACGGGCGGAGCCACCGCGATTACGTCATTTTTGGCGCGTGGACCCTCGCGACGTGTCTAGTTTAAACCAGGGCTGTGTTCGAAATAGCCTACTACATACTGCATACTGCATACTGGACTCAGTATATACTGGATACTGCATACTGGTCCTCGTAGTAGTATGCAGTACAGTCTCCAGTATGCGACAAAATCAAAGCATACTACGGAGTCACGTGAACATGTAACCACCCATGATTAGCAATTCTTTTGAAGTCTCAAAATGGCGGACTATTTGTCGATTTTTAGAAGATACCACGAGAGAAGGCGGAGAAGAAGGATTTTAACAGCTGCCTTTATGGCATTCATTTTAATAATAATAAAAAATGCTAGCCTATATTTAAAGGCTGCTAAGATAAAACGAATTAGCTAGCTTAAAAAGGACTGATTATTAGCTAGCGTTTGTTTAGTGCATTTTGTTATTTTAAAAATTTATTATCTAGCATATTTTAATGAAAAATATACATACATTTATGCTCGCACTCTTGCTCCGCATCGTCCGCCAATTCCATTCCATCGTCCATTTCAATATTTCCCAGCACCTTAAACTTAATTAAGGTAAATATTTATACATATACTCAAAATAATTCGCTTTTTATCACATCATTTAAGGGTTGTTTATTTTCAAAACGCCCAATCTTAACGTTTTTACGTTCTCTCATGTTTCGTCCTGGAATTACGAGAGGCTCGTGTTTCTTTATACTACCACGTATCATTACGGAGAACAACGCTTTCACCATTCACGCGAGGTGGGCGGAGTCGCGGTACTATTAGCCTCGAATACGTCGCGAGCTAACACATCTCCACCTGTGTGCGTGGAGGCACTGTTATTGACGTTATTGAAATCTAACGCAGTTGTGGTTTATTCTCATGTAAACAAATTTGAGCGGAAACCCAATGGTCAATTATCGACATCAGCAAAAATGATCGCGATTAAAAAAATTATCGTACGATAAGTCGATAATGTAATTATCGCGACAGGCCTATCGTCAATACTCTTTTTGACTTCGAGGCTCGAGATCGATTTCGATTTAATATCGAAATCGTGACACCCCTAATAGCTACTGTTAGTATTAAATAGGGAAGTATTAGTATAGCTATTATTAGTAGTATACAGTGTAGTATTAGTATAGCTATTATTAGTAGTATACAGGACTGTATTAGTATAGCTATTATTAGTAGTATACAGGGTAGTATTGCCAGCAATCACATGACCATACGCTCACTGATGCCTACCAGCCACACTCTTAACAAAGACAAAATATCACTCAAGTCAGTCAGATAGAGTTCTTTAATTTGTAATTTCTTTAAATTACAAGCAGTAAGGATACATTTATGTTCACAAGCCTTCACATAATAATCTATGTTTGTAGATGTTTATAAAAATAAGAAAGAAGTATAAAAAACAATAAATGTAAAGATTCAGGAGGCCTGTGTAAAGCAAGCATTTAAGCAGAATCTTAATGTACTGACAGTTTGAGAGTGTGTTTCTCTGGTAAGACTCTATAATGTCTGACCTCCTGGCACTAATGAATCAAGACTCCTGAGTGTTACTGGAGGGGCTTGCGTAATCCTGCCCAAGAGTGACTCATAAAAATGTTGAATTTAATCGGGTTTGTTTCGTTAAAAAAAAGGAATTTCAACCATAGAAGCTTAGTTATTGCTGCCTGTGGTTTTCTCTTCAGGAGGTCAGAAATTCATCATTTATGCAGCTGGACAGCGTTTTGAAACATACAAATTAAATCCATCTTAACACCTGGCAGTGACAGTTCGGTAAGCTTTTGTAATGCAGTGAGAGGGATGTGCAGGGGGGGGGGGCGTGTGCCTGCCCACTGTGTGTGTGATGGTAGGAAAACAACAGGATGCTGCTGGTCTTTGTTGTGTGGGCAGGTGTAGGGATCACCATGTCTCAATGTGAATTCAGTCTCTGTGTGTCAGCTTTGCTGTTCTCATCAACAGTGTCCTAACAAAAGCGTGTGAAGGGTGGTGGTGGTGGCAGGACTGTCCAAAGGTGCAGCAGTTGGGGGCCTTGTTACCCAGGGGTGGAGAGGGCAGGTGTGGAGAGGGCGGTGTTAATGAATAATTCACCCACATGTCCTCGGTGTACTGCAAGGTCAGGCGGATGACCCTGCTCGGGGAGTGTGCTGGTGTGAAAGGTGTGAGGGCGATGAAGCTGCTTCTCCTGCTCACTCCCTCAATCCTTCATACTTGTTCACTCCCTCAATCCCTCCCTCACTCTCTCACTCCATTACTCTCACTCCATCACCCCCTCACTCTCTCACTCCATCACTCTCTCACTCCATAACTCCCTCGCTCCCTCCCTCACTCTCTCACTCCATCACTACTTCTCTCCTCACTCCCTCTCTCCCTCTCTCTCTTCCCAGGATGTCATTAGATTCATTAGAGTGGGGGGGGGGGGCAGTTTGTGACATAGGGGGAGTGATAAACTGTTTCAGCCATCGATCTGCTCTCCAGCTGCACTCACCCTGCTGCCCACTCTCACTGTCTTGCACTGTCTCTCAATGTCTCGCCCTGTATCTTGCGCGGTCTCTCACTGTCTCATGCTGTCTCTCACTGTCTCGTGCGGTCTCTCACTGTCTCGTGCTGTCTCTCACTGTCTCGTACTGTCACTGTGTCGCCCTGTATCTCGCACGGTCTCTCACTGTCTTGTGCTGTCTCTCACTGTCTCGTCATGTATCTCGCGCGGTCTCTCACTGTCTTGTGCTGTCTCTCACTGCCTCGCACTGTCTCTCACTGTCTCATGTGGTCTCTCACTGTCTCGTGCTGTCTCTCACTGTCTCGCACTGTCTCTCACTGTCTCGCGCTGTCTCACTGTCTCGTGCTCTGCTTGTCTCTGACAGTCTCACGTTGTCTCTCCCTCTGTCTGTCTATCACTGTCTCGTGCTGTCTGTCTCTCTCACTGTCTCTCACTCTCCCTTTCTTGTTGACCATTCACTGGAACTGATTGAACCCATTCAGACAGGTGTTGTTTATACAACTGCACAGTAGTGTTAGGGCTGGGTTTAGGGACCCTAACCCTGCACAGTAGTGTTAGGGCTGGGTTTAGGGACCCTAACCCTGCACAGTAGTGTTAGGGCTGGGTTTAGGGACCTTTAACCCTGCACAGTAGTGTTAGGGCTGGGTTTAGGGACCTTAACCCTGCACAGTAGTGTTAGGGCTGGGTTTAGGGACCCTAACCCTGCACAGTAGTGTTAGGGCTGGGTTTAGGGACTCTAACCCTGCACAGTAGCTTCGTCCAGCCATTCTCACTCACTCTGTCTGGCTCACTCACTCCCTGTCTCACTCTATCTCTTACTTCCTCTCTCTCACTCCCTCTTACTCCCTCTCTCTCACTCCGTTTCTGCCACACCATCTCTCTCACTCCCCCTCTCACACTTCCTGTCTCTCAACTAAACCTACTGTAGATGATGTGATGACAAATGAGAAACCTGTATAATTAAATAAATATTGCATATATCTCTGCCATACTCCGTCACTCCCTCTCACTTTGCCGTTCTGACTTACTCCTTCTTCTCTGCTCTTCCTCTCCCCCCTCCTCCCCTCCTTCCTTCTGCCTGTTATTAATGGAAGGCTCCTTCTCCGTGTACACCCCTTGTCTGCCTTGTTGATCAAGGTCAGTTTTTTGGAAGAAGGACCGCCGTATCTCTTTTTCTTCCCTCGTTCTTTGCTTCCCCTCTCTCTCTCATCTTTCTTTTTCTGTCTCCATGTGCACCTCCCTCCCTCCCCCTCTCAGTGCCTCTACAGTTTCTTCACATTGGTCTGTGTTATTGACTAAGGTGATCTAATGGTGGCGCATTGCCTCAGACCCAGACAGCTTGAAAAATTGTGATGTGTCAAACGTAAAAGGCGATACTGCATCTCAGAGCTAACTGAGCCCATGTGCAAAGGAAGCGAAGGAGAGAGTGCACCCTCCCCCAGCCCCGCCTCCGCCCTGGCCCCTCCCCCAACGCCCCCGCCCCCAGGCCTGCTGTTTCATGGCTAGCTCCATTCGCCCAAGGTTACACATCTATCTTGCTTATGGGCCGTGCGAGTCACAGTCGGAACGTGAAATACGCAGGTACGGCAAAGCAGGTTTGTGTGTGCCCCAACCTTGTCTTGGCTATCATATTTAATCTGCCATGAATTCAGCTTGCTGTACTGTGTGCAGGTGTGTGTGTGTGTGTGTGTGTGTGTGTGTATGTGTGCATATGTGTGTGTGTGTGTGTGTGTGTGTGTGTGTGTGTGTGTGTGTGTGTGTGTGTGTGTGTGTGTGTGTGTGCATGTATGTGTGTGTGTGCATACATGTGCGTGCCTCTGTGTGTGTGTGAGTGAGTGAGAGCGAGTCCTACAGTTCAGCAAATGAGAGAGAATCATTCAGTAAACAGTGAGTGGGGTGTGTGAAGACATAATTAAAACGACTCAAGGAGTCTGGCAGAGATAAACAAACTGAAAGAAGATTCGTTCATTTAAATGGCACAAGTCGGATAAAGGGAAATAATTAGTGAGCTTAAGGTGTACACCTGTCACACACCATGATGTCACTTCCTGCTCCTTCACCGTGGTTGACTCAAGTCTGCTCAAAATCAGGTACTGGAACCATTCTGGGGTATCCCTGCTGTACTGGGAGGTACTGGGGGGTACTGGGATGTACTGGGAGGTGTGCTCCTATAACCAGCCTGCCCGAGGCCGAGTAATTAATTACCCCAGCAATATTCAATATTTTGTAGAATACTGGGAGACTGGGTTCTTACCACACTACTGTTACTAGTGCACAAAAACAGACTTAGTTGTGATTTGTTTTGGAAACAAATGAGACTTTTTTGGTTTGGTATGTAGTGTTTCCATGGCTTTTTGAAAGTTTTAAAGAAATTTATGGAAATTCCCCTTTTCAGTAGGAGCATAAATATTTTTTACTAATGCATGCATGTTCTGAGTGTCTTGGTCCATGTAAGAGTGTGTGCTTATGTTTATGCGTGTGTATTATGTACATTATTTAGATGTTATTTATGTTCTAAAAACCAGTGATTTTTACCATAAAAACCATCTTTATTACAAATCAAAAAGGTCAGACACATTTTAGTTAGTGGGGTCAGGATTAGTGTTGTGTTTGAATGTGGTCTTAGAAAGAAGCCTTAGTACATTCTTATGACATATGGGCATTTACGGATATCCTGACATCAAACAAATGAGCACATGGCTCTGGGGCTCCTGGCCTGCCGAGAACTGCAGGGTGATCATGGCTGCTGGGACACACCACCAATAACAGACACAGACCCACACCACCAATGACAGACACAGACCCACACCACCAATAACAGACACAGACCCACACCACCAATGACAGACACAGACCCACACCACCAATGACAGACACAGACCCACACCACCAATAACAGACACAGACCCACACCACCAATAACAGACACAGACCCACACCACCAATGACAGAAACAGACCCACACCACCAATAACAGACACACCCCCACACCACCAATGACAGACACAGACCCACACCACCAATGACAGACACAGACCCACACCACCAATAACAGACACAGACCCACACCACCAATGACTGACACAGACCCACACCACCAATAACAGACACAGACCCACACCACCAAGAACAGACACAGACCCACACCACCAATGACAGACACAGACCCACACCACCAATAACAGACACAGACCCACACCACCAATGACAGACACAGACCCACACCACCAATAACAGACACAGACCCACACCACCAATGACACACAGACCCACACCACCAATGACAGACACAGACCCACACCACCAATAACAGACACAGACCCACACCACCAATGACACACAGACCCACACCACCAATGACAGACACAGACCCATACCACCAATGACAGACACAGATCCACACCTCCAATGACAGACAGACCCACA
Source organism: Brachyhypopomus gauderio (assembly GCF_052324685.1). Lineage (NCBI taxonomy): Eukaryota > Metazoa > Chordata > Actinopteri > Gymnotiformes > Hypopomidae > Brachyhypopomus > Brachyhypopomus gauderio. The sequence continues at coordinate 23,188,802 of NC_135220.1, read as the reverse complement.
CCACCAATGACTGACACAGACATAGACCCACGCCACCAATGACTGACACAGACCCACTCCACCAATGATAGACACAGACCCACACCACCAATGACAGACACAGACCCACACCACCAATGACTGACACAGACACAGACCCACACCACCAATGACAGACACAGACCCACACCACCAATGACTGACACAGACACAGACCCACACCACCAATGATTGACACAGACCCACACCACCAATGACAGACACAGACCCATACCACCAATGACAGACACAGACACAGATCCACACCTCCAATGACAGACACAGACCCACACCACCAATGACTGACACAGACATAGACCTATGCCACCAATGACTGACACAGACCCACTCCACCAATGATAGACACAGACCCACACCACCAATGACAGACACAGACCCACACCACCAATGACTGACACAGACACAGACCCACACCACCAATGACAGACACAGACCCACACCACCAATGACTGACACAGACACAGACCCACACCACCAATGACAGACAGACCCACACCACCAATGACTGACACAGACACAGACCCACACCACCAATGACAGACACAGACCCACACCACCAATGACTGACACAGACACAGACCCACACCACCAATGATTGACACAGACACAGACCCACACCGCCAATGACGGACACAGACACAGACTGTACTGTACATGTACCAGTCTGGCCAGCTCTTTTGACTGGTTGCATGAACATGGCATCTGTTTTGATCAAATTAATGATAGGAATGTCATAGGAAAACTGCAGAATGGGATATAACATTTAAATAAGCTTTTTGCTAATTGTTTTACTAGTTTACTAGACAACATGTAAGACTGGTGCTCTGCAGCAGTTGCAAGGCAAGGCACAAGGTGGTGCCTGTGAAGGTGGTGTTTGTGAAGGTGGTGCCTGTGAAGGTGGTGTCTGTGA